>NC_089586.1:300000-446584 GCF_019320115.1 Miscanthus floridulus
CTATCTTTTTTTACTTGTGTAAGTATGCTACTAATATTTTGTTGGAATCTCGTTGTGTAGGACCATGAGAGGTGCTTTTTTCAATGGATCGACGGTGTAGACAAGTTTGATCCTAGGTACCTCCTTTTCGACGATTGGTTTAGAGGGAGACATCCACATGAGCACTTCAAGTGGTGGGGTCCATCCCCCTAACCCTCCGCCAATGATGGCTAAGGAGAAGCACCTAGCCACAGTTAGATGACTCGAAGAACCTTCTCTGTGTGATTGCAGAGATCGAGCTGTGATAAACCCTAAGAATACGTTGGAGTTTGTGTGTCCAAACAAGCATGAAGTAAGTGCAAAGTGTATGTGTTCAAATCTTGAGCTATATGTGTTCATGTACTAATGTCTCATTATTTAGGTGTTTTCAATGGTGAAGTGTCGTTTCAAGGAATGGTTGTATGGTCCTAAGAACCAATGGCCGGTAGAACCGCGGAGGGTTAAGGAAAAGAAGAAAGAAAGGGTAATCTACAAAGCACCTCCTGTCATGTGCGAATGTGGTGTTAAATCCAACTATGGCCTAGTCCCTTCGGAGCTTGGAATAGGCCATTATTGCAGCCATATGATTGAGTATGATAAGGTTCATTATTTTTCTGGTAAACATGAAATCATATTTTATTTCTTTTGCTAAGATATATATGATATAATATTTCTTTTGAACAGAGCACTAGGAAATGCAGGTGGGAATGTTATGATGGTCAAGCTAAGTTCTTGGATGAACTAAAGAAGATGCAACTAATTGCATGGAAGAGGGGATATGGACATGACTATGCCAACCTATTCGTTAAACATCACAAAGAAAAGATGCATGAGTTTGCTAGACAGCGCGGTATTTGTAACCCGATCGATGTTGGGCTTAACAAATGGGGATTGGAGAGGTGGATGACGTTATAGGAGGAGAGGGCAAGGGAGGAGACAAGAGTACAGATGTAGGTCTTGAACGAGAATGTTGCTACATTATGTGCCAGTGAGTGCTTGAAAGCCATTTTTTGTTGCCTGATTTTAAATGTAATATAATCGCGTTGCTAACTGATTGCATTTTATACATGAAGGGATTGGTTGCAGCGAGGAACATGCCATAGAGGTGGCTCGTGCAAGGTATGAGGAGAAGAAGTTAGATGAGCATAGATCACGAGCTGGTCGCACCATTCAATCATCGATTGTGTTGTCTGATGAGGGGGACAAGGATGAGGACGACACTGGTAGACTGAGTGAGCTCATTGCTCTAGCAGAGGCGGGGATGCAGGTGCAAGAGGCTGAGGATGACACTGGCAGACTGAGTGAGCTCATCGCTCTAGCAGAGGTGGGCATGCAGGCAAAGGAGGTTGAGGATGACACTGGTAGACTAAGTGAGCTCATCGCTCTAGCAGAGGCGGGCTTATAGGCAGAGGAGGATGACGACGCGTGCTTCACTCAGGCCATAGCGGCCGTAGATGAAGCAGAGGCCGCTTACTATAGGCGATAGGTAGGTCAGAGTAATGCAGGTGTGCCTAGCCACAGCAACAGGGTTATGATAGAGGACTGGTACTTGGATGATAAGTTGCTTACTCAGTACGTTTTGGACTAGGGATTTGGAAGTACATTTGCCCCTATGTCTACTATCGGCACGTACTTCTAGTATTAATATGTTGTGTAATGTGGTGTAGTATTGAGCTTTTCATTATGTGGTTGCTTTCATTATTTATGGTCTTAATATTCCGCTTATTGATACGGACGTATTGAAATGTGAACACTTGCTGCAAAAAAAACTAACAACATACGACATTATATAAATCAACACACGAAACACATGAAATGACATGTGACTACATGTACCAAACCTGGGTACATAGTTTCCTTTGACTAAACCTGACATGCCTTAGGTAATTAAACCAAACAACAAACACATAGATGTGGTATGTGAAAAAGATAAAGTCATCCTAGTAGTGTGGCCACATAGCAAATTATGTTGCACCTTCTCCATAGTAGCCTCCCGTTGTTGTTGTTGGTGGTGGCGGGGGTGACGGGGGAGGCCCCTTGTTGTTGTGGTTAGGACAGGTGCAATATGGATCATTGCAGAGTGTCTACTGTGAATCGGCACCATTATTGTTGTCGTCCTGTCCGTCGTCCTTGTAACCGCTGCTAACTTCCCTTTCTAGATCGAAGATACGGTCCTATAGGTAGTAGATGTACTCCACATGCGGATAAATAGGTCCCTTTCCCTTTCCTCTCCCTCTGGACGACCCTCTAGACATTGGTACTGCAATAAAAGAAAATGCTGAGGAGTGTTCTTCTTCCTTCTTGTGTGTGTGAATGAGAGGGAGTGAGTGGTTATTTATAGGTTGAGAGGAGGAATGAAGGCCTCTCAGTGTGCCATGTCAGCGATCCATGTGCCTCTTCACCTAAGCCCTTGGATCAAACAGTCATAAGATGGATGGTGGAGATAGAGTAGAGTTGTGCTTCCTTGCATGCTAGTACTATGTCAGTGATGTGATAAATCGCTGCTGTCCCTGTATCTGAAAAGTCTATTTTTATTATCTGAAAAGCATAGAATCGTTCACTGTTGCTTGGTAACCCTACATTCATCTACAAAGCGTATGTATGATATGTTTGGATTATACACTTTCTAATAAATTTATAGTTAATCTGTATACTACATTTGTGCCTTTTTAGCAGTGTAGTATGATTATTGTTTCACGGAAAAAATTCGCAAGAGTTTCCCTTGTTTTAGAAGCATCCACAGTTACAAACAGAGAGATCATTATATATTCCAAATATTTAATCATCCAAGGAGCAAAATGCAACCACAATGAACATCACAACCAACATAATATGTCCTGTGCAGTCCAAATAGTCCACAATATCCATACAATCCTAAATAGTTATAGAAAAGTAAATACAAAATCCATAATAGTGCATACTAACAACTACCACATCCCTCACTGCCTCCCTCCTACTCTTGCCCTTACCCTTGTGACCAAGAGCGCTCATACCTAGAGTGTAAGGGTCATGCAGATGGCGTCGCCTAGTGCCTAGAGGCGGTATATGATGAGTCGAGGGAGCGTCATGGAGCTGAGAGGGGCCAAGCTCCTCGTGCCTCTTGTCCACGTCGTTGTTGTTGTCTTCCTCATCCTCGTCCCCGTCCCCTGTAGCTACTTGACTAGAGGAATCCAAGCCTCCTCTACCTGCGGAAGGAATGTACACATCTTGCATCGTGTCTATCCTACAACCACAACAACCAGCCACACGACATAGACGACGTGACAGTCTCTGTTGTACAAAACTATATTAACTGAAAGAATCTAGCGTATTAATGATATGTTTGAAAGAATATTTTTAATCTTACGTCTAGGAAGCTAAGTATGTAGTCATCATTGACTCTCGGCCGAACGCGCTCGATCTCTTCAACTGAGCATTTGAGTGTATTGCCCTGCAACAAAGTTCTTAGTAATAATACTTCTGAACAGATAGCAATAGGTTTTGTTTTCTTTTGTATAAGAATCTAACATATTATAAGGGTGATACGGCTCGAAGGTGGCACTAACTACAACAGATAACTCCTAATGTCGGTCCAAGAACGCCTAATGTATTGTTATGCAACTTAACATACAAAAATAAGGCAATTGGCTTACCACTCTATCCAAGATCGGTGCTACCTCCACCTGCCTTCCTGCATGAGTCGACTGGTCGTACGCCGTGTCTTCATTGTCGGAGGATTCAATGTCAGCGTAGTCAGCTTTGGTCCACTATACCCTCAGCCTGCAACGTGTCGCACGCTGGTACCAAGCTTGGTACTGCGTGAACTCATGGTTCATGTGTGGCTCGTTGTTGTTGTCCACGTTGTTGTGCATCTCCTCCCATTCCTCAATGAAGGACTGATGGTGCCTCTCCCAGTCAAAAATCTTCTTGTTCCTCTGACGATCCAACCTGCATTTATGTCATCATTACTTGAATCCATGTACATGTCACCATATTAATAGAAATGGACCATCATCATGAGATATTTGAAATATCAAAACACTTACTTGTGTAAGTCAACGCCAGTCGAGAACAGTGCCATAGGCCAAAGCTGTCTCACTCCAAATTGGTGTGCAATCCTATCTGGCAGGTGGAACTCAATAACACAGAAGCAGATTAGAGGGCACCTCATCCTATATAAGTCATCGTCGGCCCCACAAACGTTGCTCAGCTGAAAAGGAAGTGAGTCCTCTCCACCATATGGCTCTCACTCCACCTGCAACATGTGCAAACAAGATGTTAGATGGTATACTAATCCTTTTCAATCTAGCATGGGAAATAAAATTTACTTACATAGACGCTGTCAGCGTGTCTAGCTCGTTGGTGAACTTAATGTATGCCTAGTCTAACCTCACGTATGAAACCTTGGCCTAGTCCCAAAGGTACACCCACGTTGGCTGCTGTCTTGGAGGCTGACCTTGGAACCACTCATGATGAGCTAGAACCTCAGGACGGCCAACTAGAAGACGAGCCCACACCCACAGCTGTAACAGGTACATGCATCCACCAAGTGATGGGTTGGACGAAGACCGACGACACCCCTCGCACAGCTGTCGGTATAGAAAACACAAGACTACAGAGCCCTAGCTATAGTGACCCACCTAGTTCCAGTCACTGAGGCAGTGGATCCATATCCAGGATGCATTGTCACCCATGGTGTCGGAGAAGAGAACGCAGGCAAACAGGTATAGGATCCATGCCCTACAGTAGTACCCAACTGTCTCCTTATCTGCCTCCTCGGGGCACTGTGCGAACTCTTCCTATAGCTAGGAGATGGGAACTCCAGAAGTGCGAGCCACTTGCTCACCAAGCTCACGCCCAAGGAAGGCCTCCACTTGTGCTCTCTAGCCCTCTGACCTGCACTACCTGATGACTGGGTTGCCATGAATCCTTAGGCCTAGCATCTTCTAATAGTCCTAGAGTGTGACTGTCATCTCCCCAAAAGGTAGGTGGAAGCTGTGAGTCTTTGGCCACCACCTATATTTAAGACAAAGCAATATTAATTGTTAAAAAGTCAAGCGCATGAACAAATGGCCATGAATGGAGGCAATGATTTAATTTAATACCTGTCAACCAATGCAGTTATGGTCGCTGAGTTGAACTTGGGCAACCCACAATGAACCTAAAAGGAGATGACATCCAGGCTAGCTCTTTGCAGGAAAGGAGTGTACCTGTCGTCGTACCACATGTCCAAGAACCCACTGTGGGTTCTAGGACAAAGGAGCGGAAGGTCCTGCATCGAATAAAATAGTCTCCTATTACTTCACGAACACATGTAAGCTCACCAAATTTTGAACAAAACTTATAGATTATTACCTGCCCTAGCGCTATGAGACGTCCTTGGTGGGTCACCTCGTACGTCGGGTAGAGCAGGAGGAATTGCTCCATCCTACAAAAAAGTGAATAATTCGAATTTCAATATACAATAAAACATGAACTTAGAAATATATAAGTAATTGACACAAATACAAGCATAAAAAGAGACATGCATAATTAATTAAATGAAGACAACAAATATAAAATAATAAAATGAACCAATAGTCGCACCTCACTAATCTATCAATGGCAACTTTGTGAATTGTGGCCAAGTCTACCACACTTGCCGCACTCGTACTGCTCGGGGTCAGTAACAATTGGAGTTCCTCTCCCATGCCTCGTTCTTTCGGGTATCTGATCCATAACCATCCTGTGCCTCGTCCTCTGCCTTGATCCACGCTTGTTCCAACGGTAAGCTAGATCCGCAATGTACTTTAGCCCATCATATGGAGGCCACTCTCCAGGGTCCTAGAAAGGCATGAAGCGGGGGCTCCATGTGTGCACAAGCGTGTCAACACTAAACTCATGAGGTATCCTCCTCTCGATATTATAGTTGTGATGCCTAGCTGCTGCCACCAAATGAGAACATAGAAAGTGGTACTACCTTGGTTTACCATAAGTGCACTTGAAATCTTGGAGGACAACCACATGTATCCTCGACTCTCAGACCTTGCCATCAGACATTGTACCGCCCCTATGCTCGACCTGGTAAGTCCCTATGGCGTGGTCAAAGCATGTAACCTCATGTGTGCCAGCCCTTTCTCTTGTCTTCTCTAGGTGTGCCTTTAGTTTCAGAGCCCATATCTCTCCATCACTCCGCAACTGTAATGCATGTGCGTGTCTATCATTGAACCAGGCAATAAGCTTATAGAAGGTGAATTGAACGATTGCATTCATAGGCATACCATGTATCCCCAATAGCAACTTATTGAATGACTCTACCATGTTGCTGCAATGAAACTCGTACCTCCATCCACCGGCATCGTGAGCTCTCATCCATTTCTCCAAATCCCTCATCAAACCTGTGAGCCATTGTCTACCTTTTGCATTAGATGCAGTTCTGACCTACTCCAACTTTTCCTTAAAGTACTTGTCCTCAAGCTATCGAGCAGCCTCCTGGAACAGATCAAAGTTACTCTTGACACCATCCTTCCGGAGTAGATTCTCGGCAAGGGTGTCGAGTACACCAACGATGGTGCAAAGGTGCATACCCCTCTATCTGCTCTTGCACAACATTAAGTATGCCCTAGTGCCTATCAGATATGACATCAACCTCCCTGCTAGGCCCAACCACATGTATCCAGACTAGCCTCAAGAACCATCCCTAATTGTCATTGTTCTCCTTCTCAACCAAAGCAAATGCCAAAGGAACCAACTTATTGTTCAAGTCACAGGATATGGCTATAAGAAGTGTGCCCTGGTATTTGCCAATCAAGAACGTACCATCAATGGAGAAGATGGGACGACACTGCCTAAAGGCCTCGACACACTGAGGGAAGCACCAGAAAGCATGGAAGAATATCTGTCTCCCATCCTTCCATGCATTTGGTTTTGGGATGTACTCATAATGCATGCCTGGATTCACTGCTTTGATTGCATTGAAAAGAACTAGCAGTTGCTCATACCCATCCTCCCAGTCCCCATATACCATCTTCCATGCTCGCTGCTTAGCCCTCCATGCTTTACCATAAGTTATCATATAACCTCCATACAATGCCTCAACGGTCCTGATAATTGTCCTCACCTTTATGTTGGGTTCTCCCTGCAAAATTCCCATCAATCGCTTAGCAATAAGGGTAGATGTCAACTGTCGATGCCTCAGTGTCCGCTCATGGTCAGCACAATTATGTGGCCCGACAACTTTTGCGATCTTCCATTTTCCGGTTACCTGTTGCTTCCTTGTACAAACCCTCTATGGGCAGCTTTCCTTATCACACACACAACTATGTAACGGCGCTCTGCATATGAATGCAATACCTTGTAAGGTCTCTTTCGTATCACTACAAAAGCCTACAACCACCTCTTCAAAGCAGGGAGGTCATTGAACACCCTCCCATTCTCAATTACCATGTTAGGACCGACCTCAGGAGCTTCTAGGAGCTCATCATCATGTCCTTGTGCAAACACCTAATCGAAATGAGCAAGATCGCTGAACTCGTGAACTCTAGGATCACAGCGTCCGGGAACGATACGCCTCATCATCTCAACATCACTCTCCGTCAGCTCTCCAATAGGGCGATCATCATCAGAATTAAGAGCCCTAGCCATCTCATATGGCTCCGATTCATGCATAATTTCAACACTATTGGAGCCACGGAATCCATCTCCAAAGTTCACTTGCGCAGCAATAGGGGGCACATCCACATTCTTAGGAATGTCTCCTACAAGATAAGTAGAGAAATGAGGAAAGAATGAAAGAAATAGATGTAAGGAATGGGGTAAGCTCCTAAAAACCATGCGGTTAAGACACTTACTCGGATGATTCTGTGTCAAAGGAATCTCATAAGGAGGATCTGCCACAGAAATATGAGTCTGACAACCATCTCTAACTACCGCATTTGGGGCAGATTGAGCATCAGGAAGCATAGGTGCAATCTCCACATATAGATAAGGTTCAAGAACAGGAGGGTCGATGTGTGCCTGCTGATCCATTGCTAGGGTAAACCCATGAGGGATGGGATCAACTAACACCCGATGCACAACCACGTCCAAACATTGTAGCTGACTCTTCATAGCCGATCTCACATAGTTCTCCCACTGTTCTGCACAATCAATTGAGATCATTCGCCTAAAGATGTTGGGAGGACAACCTAGGTGCAGTACACCATCAACTACAATGCCATCATCTCCAAGGCAATGCAGCTCCTCCTGAGCCCTTGCAACCATCTCACTAAATGATGCCCTATCATTGAATAGCACAGGCATGCTTTGCATGTCAACAAACTCAACATATCCATAGCGATCACTTTCAATGGTGCCTCTATGATATATGGTCACTAGGTTGTCCATCTAGTTCAAACACGTAATGAAACACATGTCCTTTAGTCCAAATTAGACGATAGATAGTACCTAACAAGTACTTTCTAACTACAAACTAAGTAAATAAGATAACAACTATGTATATATATACAGTGTACTCACTAAATAGCTAGATCATATTTAGTTAACTAAATATGTAACTACATATCTAAGTAGCTATCTAACTATATCTATGTACCTATGTATCTATGTTTCTATCTATCTACATATATATCTCACTAGACCACATTAACTAGTAAATAACAAATGCTAACTAAGTACGTACATTGCATATTTATAATTTTTACCTTTCCAACGACTAATCTAAGGACGTCGATGGAGTCGCAACGGACGATGGGCGTGGGTCAAGCCGACGATCTGAGCCGACAGTGGCACGTCCGGCCGCTATACATGGCGGGGTCAGCGGTGGCATGGTCGACGACAGCGGTGGCACGCGGCGGGCATGGGATGCTCGGGGCTCCACGTGGTGAGTCTGGCTCGATGGGCATGGGAGGCACGACGACCGTGGCCGAGGCCGGCGGTGGAGGGTGGCAAGGTAGGGCAAGGCCAAGGCGAGGAGAGGGCATGATGCAGGAGCAGGAACCGACGAGGGGACCATGGCGTGGCTGGAGGGGCAATGGCCACGGCGCGGCGGCGGCAGCGAGGCGTGGGATGGCCTCAGGGTGGCCATGGTGGCGCTAGGTGGCCTCGAGGCGTGGGCGCGGGCATGGTGGCATGGCGTGGGCATGCGTGGTGGTGCTGCGATGGCGCGGCCGCGGGTGCGGTGGCATAGGCGTGACCGGTGGCGTGGCATGGGCGGTGGCACTGCGGTGGGGCAGCGGTGGCGCAGCCGCTGGCGCGACATGGGTGTGGGTGCTGGCACAGCGGTGGGGCAGCGCTGGCACAGTGCAGGCGCGGGCGAGGGGCGGTGGTGTGGGCGTGGGCGGTGGCGCGAGCGAGGGCGGCCGGTGGAGGGGGCGGCGGCAGGCGCTGGCGCGGGTGCAGACGGCAGTGGCGGTGATGAACCTCAGCTCAGCTCTGCCTAGGCGAGAGAGGGAGAGAAAGAGAGGAAGAGAGGCGTGGGGCATAGGTAGGCGCCGAGCTTGGTGCCAAGATCTACAGCGTCGAGCTCGACGCCAGAGTGACTGGCGCCGAGCTCCCTACCATGTCATCCACCGAGCTCAGGACCTTGGCACCAGGGATGCTAGCGCCGAGACGTGTTAGCTCGGCACTAGCATCAATGGAGCCGAGCTAAGGGTTCATTTTCTGAATTCTTTCCGCTAGGGGTCTATTTGTGAGAAACTTTCAAAAAAAGGGCTAAATTGTAAAAAAATTCGGACGGGCGGACAGCCCCTGGCGGCGGCGGCGGCGTTCAACACTTGCCCCCCAGTTGCAGGTCTAGTCGAAGGTTGTGGTCGTCCGAGCAAGGCCGCGATGCTCCTCCACACCTTCAAAGGGGTGCGCCTTCTCTCTCGTTTTCCACACATCTGAAACACCAGTTCTTCCACCTTCTCTCTGATCCACTTGATTCCTGTGATTTGCTCCATTGGAGGTTCGGCAGCTGCTCCCCTAAGGTTCGATTGGTCAGCAGTAGTGCTCATGATGCATTAGGCACTCCTCCTCACGGTGGTGTGCATGGTCACTAGCGTCTGTTATCGGCCGTCGTCGGTGAGCTGTGGTGATTCATGTGTTGGGCGACCTTTCCTAGGCATTTTTATTTTATTTTTAACACTTTTTTAAAGTAATTTTAAATTTAACACTGTTTTATTTTTTCCTCTCCAAAACTAACACTTTTGGCCATGACTATTTCCCTGGCATGGCAAAACTCTTATGATGCGCTATGCATAGTGGCGTGGCGAGGGGGATGACATGGTGACGACCGGGGCGCTAACCGGTGATGTGGCTGGTTCTGTTGAACCATAGCCCATAGCGTGGCACTGACGCGCCAAGGCCCATGGCGCGGCACTGATTGCGCCAAGACCCATGGTGCGGCAGGATCTATACATAGACAGAAGCCGATCAGCCTCAATTGCAATTGAACGGGAGCTATTGTCGGTGCTGTAAACAACTACAAGTGCTACCTCGACATATTGAAACAAATATGAAGCAAATAAATAGAGTCTGTGTGCAAATTGACAAGTTACCACATACCATTTTCATTGGTTCAACATAAGTTCGACATAACCAACTAAGTCTGCAAGTTTTGGACAACAATATTTGTTCGACATAACCAACGAAGTCCCAGGAGTGTAAGGATCCCTCGGACATCTCTGTCTCTTCGGATTTGTAGGCAACACATTGGGAGTGTAGCCAACGTCGGTGTGGTGGCGTTGCCGATGCATACGGCTCGTACCCTACAAGTATATGATATGCACGATTACTTATAATCATTATGATCGTTAGTTCATGGAGCCTACGTATTTAAAGAAACTACCTTTGTTACTACCTGTGAGGCTCCTTGGGTACCAAGCGGGGCACTATCTAGCTAAGACATGTCGATCTCGTCCTACTGCCAAGGGTCCCACTTGTGGTGCTGTATGCGGAAGCCCGGAGATCATCGTCGTCCTCATTTGCAGGGTCTTTTTCAGCACTATAATGTGGTGGTGTACGCACAACAGAAATGACACCTGTCATCGGCTAAGAAGAGTTGGCTGGTGTCCTCAAAGAGCCAGAAGACGTGGCACCCGACCACGCTGGGTAATCAGGTTCCACCCAAGGAGTGTCCATGCAACTCAACTTTTGAGCTATCTTCCTGCAGCTCCGCTTCACCTTGTGCATGAATAGATGTTAAAGTTAGTGCATTTCCCAAACACATATGCACTAAAGAAATATTTTCAAAACGGACAAGTTTATGTTTACCTCCACAAAAGCCTTGAGAACACCTGGCCCCTGCCCTCTAGACTCGCAAAGCCAAAACGCTGCTTTGTTGGACAGTCTTGACAATTGTGTCGCCTAGGTACAGAAACACGGTTGGACAATTTTAGTACACATACTTAATACCAAATGGATAATAAATTGTACCATTCGAGTATCTTACCACGTATCTTTTAAGCGGGGCTCTCTGTAGTTGTGTGTCGTCTCTATTGGCAACGTCGTGCACATCTTCGATCACATCTTCCTCGTTGTCCTCGTCAATTGCCTCCTTAGTGTATGGGGGCTTGATATGTGTCCTCGTCGACCTATGAAGCCATCGCAGGTACTCGTCGAAGGTGTGCTAGTCGTGTGGGGGCCCGCATCGATCGGATGCCGGTCCCTGGTCTGCCACAACTGGATGTACATGTTGTGTGTCACGCGCTAATCCCTGGTCTTGTACCTCTTCCTGCGATCATACCTACAACAAAATGATTGTTAGTTGTACCATATACACCTCTGAATTATAGCTTTGTTATTAATTGATAACGCCCCTGTACAATTCTTGGTTGGTGGAGTAAAGTGGTGGTGGGTAGCCTATCATTCTTCCAAACTGCCTGCAAACCCTGATGGGCAAGTGAATCTCAACTGCGTGGAAGAAAATAAGAGGGACGTTGCAGCGATACTCGTCTGACTCATCCCTAGTGACAGGACTCAGATAGTCTTAGAGCTCCAGAGCGTCCCAAGGACACCAATGCACCTAAACATTTCATAATTGAGTTAGGTTGTGATATAGTGTACATCAAACAAGACACATGTATGATAGTAAAGAGAGCGTAACCTAGTGTTGTGCCTGGACATCGAGACAGTTTGTGTACTCTTTGTACTTGTGCCTCGCATTCCCTCTAACTAACTCTGCTTGTGTCCAGATATATAGAGCTATAGGCAGTGTATCCTGCCCGTTCCAATGTTGCATTAAACACGATAATGAATTAGCCATTAATAATTTCATCATATATAACTGCCTTAAAGAATATAGTGAACCGAAGTACTTACAGGGAAACTAGTAACAAGAGGCCTCCCAACGGGCCATTGTTCCCAACATCAAACCTAGAGTAGGTAGGAGCAACCCCCAAGGTTCGCATATCCTGAGGTGCGACGGCAGGCAATGCATAGCTATCGATACGTCCATGCCAGGATAATGTTGCCCTAGCTATACACCGCTATGTTATCCCATAGCTGGCATAGTATGTCAAGAAAGATCCAGCTGATGGTGTTGCCCAAGACGTTTGGGAATAGGAAAGCACTAAGGAAGTGCTAGAGCCACACTCTAGCAAACCTATCGATCTGAGCCTCATCAGCCTATGAGTCCAAGTAATCAAAGTGCTCTGTGATCCACGATGATGAAACACTAGAACTTTTTCTAAAATTCACCAAAAAATGAGACCCAATGGCTGCAGGAAAGAAATCAAGTACTAAATAGGCTTGAATTGCTCACTTATTTTTCTTAAAAACCTCATCGTCCGGTGGAAGAAAGCTAGTGAACTAAGCCACCAGCTCCCTCCAGTGATCGTTGTCAACTATACCTGTCACTAGAAGTCCCCCCAACCGAAGGTGAAAGATCCTAATGGCTAGAGGGGGATGAATGGCCTATTGAAAATTTTTACAACAACACTTAGCAAACTGGTTAGACAATTATGAGGCATAGCAAGTGTTGCGCTAGCCTACTAAAAATGCAAGCCACCTACCACAAATCTAGTTTCTATAGATTCTAACCACACAATGACTATGGCACTATACTAAGTTAGTGTGCTCTCAAAGGCTAACTAAAGAGCCACACTAACCAAACTAACAAGCTCTCACAACTAGCTACACTAAAGAGCTTGATAACTAGTTTATGGTAATGTAAAGAAAGAGAGCAAGATAGTTATACTGCTGTGTCGAGGAATAAACCAATCAATCACAAGTATGAAAACCAATGAAGACCAATCACCTCAGAATTGAATGATGAACATAATGATTTTTTACCGAGGTTCACTTGCTTGCCGGCAAGCTACTCCTCGTTGTGGCGATTCACTCACTTGGAGGTTCACGCGCTAATTGGCATCACATGCCAAGCCCTCAATAGGGTGCCACATAACCAACACAAGATGAGGATCACACAAGCCACGAGCAATCCACTAGAGTATCTTTTGACTCTCCACTGGGGAAAGGTCAAAAACCCCTCACAATCACCATGATCGGAGCCAGAGACAATCACTAACCTCCGCTTGACAATCCTTGCTGCTCCAAGCCATCTAGGTGGTGGCAACCACCAAGAGTAATAAGCGAATCCCATAGAGAAACATGAACACCAAGTGCCTCTAGATGCAAACACTCAAGCAATGCACTTAGATTCTCTCACAATCTCACAAAGATGATGAATCAATGATGGAGATGAGTGGGAGGGCTTTGGCTAAGCTCACAAGGTTGCTATATCAATCTAAATGGCCAAGAGAGTGAGCTTGAGCCGGCCATGGGGCTTAAATAGAAGCCCCCATGAAATAGAGCTGTTGTACCCATTCACTGGGCATAACACGGGGTGACCGGACGCTCTAGTCATATTGACCGGATGCTGCACCCCAGCATCCGGTCATGCGATGCACGCCACGTGTCCCCTCTCTTGAAATATTGAGCACTCGATCGCAACGGTCAAGTGATGACCGGACGCAGCAACTTAAAGTGACCGGACATTGAGCCTCAGCGTCCGATCGTTTCCAGTAAGCATCCAGAGACGGCTTTTCATGACCGGACGCGTCTGGTCAAGCTCGACCGGACTCACCTAGCGTCCGGTCACATGGTGACTCTTCTATGCACTGCCACATTAGCAGGACCAGACGCACCCTGTCAGCGTCCGATCACCAAGTGACCCAGCGTCCAGTCGAAGACTAATGCTAGCGTCTTTGCTGTATCATTGACCGGGCACACCGGTCCCACTGAGACTAGCGTCCAGTCACTTCGTGACCAACGTGACTAACTCCTTTCTAACTCTATCTTCTTCACCCTTGCTCAAATGTGCCAACAACAAAGTGTATCACCTTGTGCACATGTGTTAGCATATTTTTTTCATAAACATTTTCAAGGGTGTTAGCACTCCACTAGATCATAAATGCATACGCAATGAGTTAGAGCATATAGTGGCACTTTGACAGCCGCATTTCGATATGAGTTTCACCCCTCTTAATAGTACGACTATCGATCCTAAATGTGATCACACTCACTAAGTGTCTCGATCACCCAAATAAAATGGCTCCTACCATTTATACCTTTGCCTTGAGCCTTTTGTTTTTCTCTTTCTTCTTTTCAAGTCCAAGCACTTGATCATCACCATGGCATCACCATCATCATGTCATAGTCTTCATTTGCTTCATCACTTGGAATGTGCTACCAATCTCATGATCACTTGATAAACTAGGTTAGCACTTTAGGTTTCATCAATTCACCAAAACCAAACTAGAGCTTTTAATCTCCCCCTTTTTGGTAATTGATGACAACCCTTTCACAAAGATATGAATTGAAATTCAATTGAATCCATGTTCCTTGCCCAAGCATATTTACCATGTGTAAAAGGATATGGACAAGTTTCATGAACCCCAAATGGTAGCAATTGCTCCCCCTACATATGTGCTAAGAGTTTAGATTGTAGCTTGCACATATGCTTAGATAGGAAATATAGCAGACAACGTTTACCAAATAATGCTAAGGTATAAAAGATGGACCTTTGAAGCGTGATACCAATTGGAGTGCACCATTATACCATCCTTAGCACCATGGTTAGCTTGATACCACTTGAAAACACTCGGAAATGAAATCACTAGATAACCTATGCATGCTAGATTTTCATTTCATCATTCAAACCTATAACTAGCATACACCACACAAGTAAGAATATTGAAATTTTAAACTTGTGCCATGCAAGCAAACATATGAAATGCACATTTGAAATGCACCATACAAGTTCATGAGCTTGCTCCCCCTATTTGTGTGCTCAAAATTTTAATTGATCCATTTCCTTTGTCATATTTCTCCCCTTATGTCAAGTTCTCCCCCTATCACTTGTATCTTTATTTCTCTCCCCTTTGTGTTGTCTTTTCACTATCTTTGTGCACTATTTCTCCCCCTTTGTCATCAATGACCACAAAGGCTTAAATTATAGATAGGTTGAGATTATCAATGTCAATCAATGGGGTGAGGATCATTTTCCCAAATTTGGTTCAATCTAAAATACTTGCCAAAGATGTTTAACTCGGTTTGATCCAAGGACAAGCTTCTTCACACCTCTAAATATGGGTTATCTTGCACCATGTTGAGTTAAACACTTAGAGCTCATTTTCTAGATCAAACACTAGGTTTACAAGCCCACAAACATGTCATATGCTACCACTACATCAAAATAAGCATAGAAGCAATAGTGGTACCATATAATCATCAAATTCATTTGATTTTCATGAATTAGCCTATTAAATGTGAAAGATGTCTAGATGCACTAAACATGTCCGTAGCAAGGATGTATGCCATGCCAATCAACTTTTACCTTAGATTGCTCGAAGGAGAGGCATGTCATATGAGTGAGGGGTGCATCAACACATATTTGAGAAATCCAATATGTTCAACTGATTCCTTAGCTTGTAAAACCTTTTATTATCTAATGGCTTGGTGAATATATCGGCAAGTTGATCTTCGATGCCTACACTCTCAATGCAAATGTCCCCTTTTTGTTGGTGATCTTTTATGAAATGATGACGGACATCAATGTACTTTGTTCTTGCATGTTGAACCAGATTGTTGGTCAACTTGATTGCACTCTCATTGTCACATAGTAATGGCACTTTCTTGAACTTGATTCCAAAATCACTCAAAGTGGCCTTCATCCAAAGTATTTGTGCACAACAACTACCGGCGGATATGTATTCAGCTTTGGCGGTTGATAATGCAACACTATTTTGCTTCTTTGATGACCATGAAACAAGTGATCTTTCCAACAATTGACATGTGCCCGAGGTGCTCTTCCTCTCAACTTTGCATCCCGCATAATCCGAGTTGGAGTAACGAACTAGCTCAAACTTTACTCTTTTGGGATACAACAAACCAACATTTGGTGTATGCTTCAAGTACCTCAATATTCTCTTTGTAGCCTTCAAATGACTTTCTCTTGGTGAGGCTTGAAATCTTGTACACATGTATATACTAAACATGACATCCGGCCTTGATGCGGTCACATAGAGTAGGATTCCAATCATAGACCGAAACAATTTTTGATCCACCATATTGCCACTTGCATCACTATCCAAGTTGCCATTTGTTCCTATTGGTGTGCTAATGGCTTTACTATCACTCATGCCAAACTTTTTGATCATGTTCTTCATATACTTGCCTTGACTCACAAATGTACCATTCTTCAATTGCTTGATTTGAAGACCAAGGAAGTAACTTAACTCTCCAATCATGGACACCTCAAACTCATTTGTCATCATCTTTCCAAACTCATCACAAAAGTTTTGATTGGTTGATCCAAATATGATGTCATCAACATAGATTTGCAATACAAATAAATCTTTTCCAATCTTCTTGATGAAAAGAGTGGTGTCAACCTTGCCCATTGTGAACCCTTTAAAGAGTAGGAAGTCCCCCAATCTCCCATACCATGCTCTAGGTGCTTGATTCAAGCCATATAGTGCCTTCTTCAACTTATACACATGGTCAGGCTTCTTGTCATCTTCAAAACCGGGAGGTTGCTCAACATACACTTCTTCATTGATGTAGCCATTGAGAAATGCACTCTTAACATCCATTTGATAGAGCTTGATGTTGTGGGCACAAGCATAAGATAGCAAAATTCTAATTGCTTCCAATCTAGCAACCGGGGCATATGTTTATCTAAAGTCAAGACCTTCAACTTGTGTATAGCCTTGTGCTACCAATCTTTCTTTGTTTCTTACTACTATCCCATCTTGATCTTGCTTGTTTCTAAAGACCCATTTGGTTCCAATCACATTGTGTCCCTTTGGTTTTTCCACTAATTCCCATACTTGATTTCTTGTGAAATTATTCAATTCTTCATGCATAGCATTCACCCAATCAACATCCTTCAATGCTTCATCTATCTTCTTTGGTTCAATGGATGACACAAATAAGAAATGCTCATAGAATGAAGCCAATCTTGATCTTGTTAGTACACCTCTAGAAATATCACTAATTATAGTGTTTATTGGATGATCCCTTGCAATATTAGTTGGTTGGAGCATTGGAACTTGATTGCTTGTATTTACTTGATCATTGGGTTGAGATGATATACTAGCCACTTGATCTTGTTCATTGTCATGAGAGCCACTTGTACTAGCTTGATTTGTATTATCTTGCATATTTGAGTTAGAGAGCACTTGCACTTGATCATCTTCATCATCATTTACTTGCTTTGGCCTCAATTCACCAATATCCATGTTCTTCATGGCATTTGAAAGTTGAATGCCTCTAACATCTTCTAAGTTCTTATTCTCTACTTGAGAACCCTTGGTTTCATCAAATTCAACATCATGAACTTCCTCAAGGGTACCACTATCCAAATTCCAAACTCTATATGCTTTGCTTGTGGTTGAATATTCAAGTAGGAATCTTTCATCACATTTCTTATCAAACTTGCCCAATCTAGTGCATTTCTTCAAGATATAGCATTTGCAACCAAAGACCCAAAAATATGCAATGTTGGGCTTTCTATCATTCAAGAGCTCATATGGTGTCTTCTCTTTCAATGGGTGACAATATAGACGGTTGCTGCCTCAAAGCTTTATAAGATGGCTTTCTTGTCGTCACCGGTTCCTGCCTCCTTCAAGTTAATCTGGAAATCAAAAGTGATGCCTAGAATTAAATTTTTTGCCTGGTTGATCTTACTAGACAGGCTTAACACCAAAAGCATGCTGGCAAGGAGAAACTTTAATGTGCAGCCTAACTGTCATTGTGTCCTCTGCACTGAGGGCATTGAGGAATCCATAGAGCATCTGTTCTTTTCTTGTGAGTTTGCCAGAAAAGTTTGGGATAAATTGGGTATTAGTTGGACTGCTGAAATAGATATTCACTACAAAATCATACACACTAGACGACAAAATGGCATTCCTTTCTTCATGGAATTTTTTCTCATAGCAGCCTAGGAATTATGGAAAATCAGGAACCGGCAAGTTTTTGATGGTGTCCATGCTGCTTTTAGTAGATGGCTCAGAAATTTTAAAGATGAAGCAGCTCTTCAATCTCACCGGCTAAAGGACGATGATAGAAGATTAGTTTGTCTCTGGCTTGATGCTTTGTAACTCTCTAGCTGGCTAGTCTTAGTTTTTCTGTTTCTCCCTTGAAAAGTTGCTGTGTACAGTCTCATGTTTCCAGGTCTAGGCGCCCCCCCTCTCCCTCCCTCTTCCTTCCTCTTGTAAGTTCTCTGGTTCTCTTGTACTCTTGTTCTCTTGTTTTGTTTTAAAAAGTTTTCTTCCGTGGGGATCTCCCCCACGGTTTTTTGCGTCAAAAAAATATAGACGGTTGCTACAATAGCAAGCCATGTTGATAGCTTTGGCCTAAAAATATTGACTCACATTGTACTCACTAAGCATAGACCTTGCCATATCAATGAGTGTTCTATTCTTCCTCTCAACAAGGCCATTTGATTGTGGAGTGTAGTTGGCCGAGAATTGATGTCTAATTCCAAATTCATCACACAACTCATCAATTCTAGTGTTCTTGAACTCACTACTATTGTCACTTCTAACTCTCTTGATGGTTGTTTCAAACTTGTTGTGGATGCCCTTGACAAATGATTTGAATGTTGCAAACACATTACTTTTGTCCACTAGAAAGAATACCCAAGTATATCTAGTATAATCATCCACTATCACAAAGCCATATTTATTACCACCAATGCTAGTGTATTGAGTTGGCCCAAACAAACCCATGTGCAATAACTCAAATGCTTTGCTAGTGCTCATCATGCTTTTTCTTAGGATGGGTGTTTCTAACTTATTTTCTGGCTTGACAAGAGCTACAAAGCTTATCCTTTTCAAACACAACATCTTTCAAGCCTCTAACCAAGTCATGCTTAACCAATCTATTCAATTGTTTCATTCCAACATGACCAAGCCTTCTATGCCATAACCAACCCATGCTAGACTTAGTGAACAAGCATGTAGATAATTTAGCTTCACTAGCATTGAAATCAACCAAGTATAGATTTTCATATCTAAAGCCTTTGAAGATCAAATTAGAGCCATCTACACTTATGATCTCTACATCATCTACCCCAAATATGCATTTGAATCCAAGATCACACAATTGAGCCACAGATAGCAAATTAAAGTTGAAGCTGTCTACTAGCAATACATTAGATATGCTCATGTCATTGGATATTGCAATCTTACCAAGCCCTTTGACCTTGCCTTTGCCATTGTCACCAAATGTGATACTATCATAATCATCATTGTCATTGGTGTTGATTGAGTTGAACATTCTTGCATCACTGGTCATATGTTGAGTACACCCACTATTAAGAACCCAATGCCTTTCTCTGGCTTTGTAATTGACCTAGAAAAGAAGATCAATTCCTTTTAGGTACCCAAACTTACTTGGGTCCTTGAAGGTTAGTCACTAAGCTTTTTGGTACCCAAATGGCTTTCTTCTTTGAGCCCATCCATGGTTTACCAATGAACTTAGCCTTCACACCATTTGTACCCTTTGTAAGTACATAGAAAGAATCAAGCTTAATGGAGGATACATTAGCATTTTTGCTCTTGTTCTTGCACTCATGCTCTTTATGACCAACTTGCTTGCAACTAGTGCAAAACCGACCATTGTTCTTCACAAAACTAGTCTTGTGAGGAGCAAAGGCTGCCTTGCCTTTCTTGGGGCTATAGCCCAATCCCTGTTTGTAGAGAGAAGCTCTTTGGCTACCCAAGCATATAAGCAAGTAGTCTTCACCACCATAGGCCTTAGCCAAGGTGTGAGTGAGCTTATTGACCTCCTTCTCGAGGTTCTCATTCTCAATCATTAAAGAGGCACCACAAGTGGAACCATCACTACTAGATGAGGTGGAAGTAGAAGTACTACAAGAATGGTTAGTGGGAGGAATAATGATAGGCATAGATAATAATTCATTAATTATATCACAAGTTAAGCCTATATTGCAAGTTTCAACATGCTTCTTTTTATTTTGCTCATCAAGCAAAGAGGAATGAGCCTTTTCAAGCTTTTTGTGAGCCTTGCCAAGCTTCTCATGGGCTTCCTCTAGCCTCTCATGGGATGCATTGACCTCATCAAAGGCTTGCTTAAGGGCTTTTAGTTCCTTACATAAGCTTTTGCATTCCCTTCTCTTGATGTCAAAGTGTTCTTTAGCATCTTCTAGCATGTCAAATAGTTCATCCTTAGTAGGTTCATCATCATCACTATCACTTTCATTTTCATTATCATTATCATGTTCCTCATCACTTCCATCATCACAAATTTGTACCTTAGTGGCCTTAGCCATGAAGCATGATGGAGTGTCGAAGAGAGAAGGCTTCCCATTGATTGCAATGCTTGCAAGTGCCTTCTTCTTGGTGGCCTTGTCATCATCACTATCATCATCATCACTTGAGGAAGCATCACTATCCCAAGTGACCACATATGAACCACCCTTCTTCTTCTTGAAGGTCATCTTGTCCTTCTCTTTCTTTTCCTCCTTGTCCTTCTTCTTGTTTTTCTTGTTGTCATCATCATTGTCGCAATTGTATGGACATTGAGCAATAAGATGATCTTTGCTTCCACATTTGAAGCACCTTCTTAGCTCTTCCTTATTCTTGGATGAAGATTTCTTTCTTCTAGCATGATACCCTTTCTTCATCATAAATTTGCCAAATTTCTTGACAAAGAGAGCCATCTTCTCATCATCATCATCATCCCATGAACCATCATCTTCACTTGATGTATCTTGCTTTGCCTTGCCCTTGGATGATGTGGCTTTGAATGCCACACTCTTCTTCTTCCCATCCTTCTTCTCCTTCTTTTCTTCCTTCTCATTATCATCTCTATATGTATCATCAGTCATTATATCTCCCAACACTTGATTTAGTGTCATGGTGTCCAAACCACTCCTCACTAGAATAGTGACCAATATGCCAAATCTTGAAGGTAAGCATCTCAAGAACTTGTGGGAGAAGTCCTTGTCCTTCACTTCTTCTCCAAGTGCTTTGAGATCATTGACAAGCACTTGAAGCCTATGGAACATCTCCAGCACACTCTCATCCTCCTTCATCTTGAAGCTTGCAAACTTTTCTTTGAGAATGTATGCCTTTGCACCCTTCATGGCTTGAGTGCCCTCAAATGATTCCTCTAATTTCTTCCATGCCTCATGAGCTCTCTCAATGTTCTTGATTTGCTCAAATATTCTCTCATCCAAAGCATCATGAATGGCACTAAGAGCAATGCCATTATTTTGGAGTAGTATTTCTTCGGCGGTGGTGGGAGCCTCTTCATCTTCAATCTCAATCTTTGTCTCTACCACCTTCCAAACCTTCCTATTGATTGACTTGATATAAGTTGTCATCTTAGCTTTCCAATAGGGATAATTTGAGCCATCAAATTGGGGTGGCTTCTTGGTGTTGTTGATTTGAGTCATTTTTACACAAAAGGTTGTTAGGCCTCAAATCACGGTGACCTCAGCTCCGACACCACTTGAAAGGTCCTAATGGCTAGAGGGGGGTGAATAGCCTATTAAAAATTTCTACAACAACACTTAGTAAACTGGTTAGACAATTATGAGGCGTAGCAAGTGTTGCGCTAGCCTACTAAAAATGCAAGCCACCTACCACAAATCTAGTTTCTATAGATTCTAACCACACAATGAATATGGCACTACACCAAGTTAGTGTGCTCTCAAAGGCTAACTAAATAGCCACACTAACCAAACTAACAAGCTCTCACAACTAGCTACACTAAAGAGCTTGATAACTAGTTTGTGGTAATGTAAAGAAAGAGAGCAAGATAGTTATACCATTGTGTCGAGGAATGAACCAATCAATCATAAGTATGAAAACCAATGAAGACCAATCACCTCGGAATTGAATAATAAACACAATGATTTTTTACCGAGGTTCACTTGCTTCCCGGCAAGCTACTCCTCGTTGTGGCGATTCACTCACTTGGAGGTTCACGCGCTAATTGGCATCACACACCAAACTCTCAATAGGGTGCCGCACAACCAATACAAGATGAGGATCACACAAGTCACGAGCAATCCACTAGAGTACCTTTTGGCACTTCGCCGGGGAAAGGTCAAGAACCCCTCACAATCACCATGATCGAAGCCAAAGACAATCACCAACCTCCGCTCGATGATCCTCATAGCTCCAAGCTGTCTAGGTGGCAGCAACCACCAAGAGTAATAAGTGAATCCCACAGCGAAACACAAACACCAAGTGCCTCTAGATGCAAACACTCAAGCAATGCACTTGGATTCTCTCCCAATTTCACAAAGATGATGAATCAATGATGGAGATGAGCGGGAGGGCTTTGGCTAAGCTCACAAGGTTGCTATGTCAATGTAAATGGCCAAGAGAGTGAGCTTGAGCTGGCCATAGGGCTTAAATAGAAGCCCCCACAAAATAAAGCCATTGTACCCCTTCACTGGGCACAACACGGGGTGACCGGATGCTCTGGTCATATTGACCGAACGCTACACCCTAGCGTCTGGTCATGCGATGCATGCCACATGTTGCTTCTCTTCAAATATTGAGTGCTCGATCCCAACGGTCAAGTGATGACTGAACGTAGCAGCTCAAAGTGACCGGACGCTAAGCCCCAGCGTCCGGTCGTTTCCAATAAGCATCCAGAGATGACTTTTCACGACCGGACGTGTCCAGTCAAGCTTGACCAGACTCACCCAGTGTCCGATCACATGGTGACTCTTTTGTGCGCTACCACATCAGTAGGACCAGACGCACCCTGTCAGCGTTCGGTCACCAAGTGACCCAGCGTTCAGTCGAAGACCGACGCTGGCGTCTTTGCTGTATCATTGACCGAACGCACCGATCCCACTAAGACCAGTGTCCGGTCACTTTGTGACCTACGTGACTAACTCCTTTCCAACTCTATCTTCTTCACCCTTGCTCAAATGTGCCAACAACAAAGTGTATCACCTTGTGCACATGTGTTAGCATATTTTCTCAAACATTTTCAAGGGTGTTAGCACTCCACTAGATCATAAATGCATATACAATGAGTTAGAGCATCTAGTGGCACTTTAACAACCACATTTTGATACGAGTTTCACCCCTCTTAATAGTATGACTATCGATCCTAAATGTGATCACACTCACTAAGTGTCTCAATCACCAAAACAAAATGGCTCCTACTATTTATACCTTTGCCTTGAGTCTTTTGTTTTTCTCTTTCTTCTTTTCAAGTCCAAGCACTTGATCATCACCATGGCATCACCATCATCATGTCATGGTCTTCATTTGCTTTATCACTTGGAATGTGCTACCTATCTCATGATCACTTGATAAACTAGGTTAGCACTTAGAGTTTCATCAATTCACCAAAACCAAACTAGAGCTTTTAGAAGGCCAAAGATAGCCTTCACGTCCTATATGGTCAAGGTCATCTCACCGTAAGGTAGGTAGAACATGTGGGGCTCAGGCCTCCACCTGTTATAAGAATAGAACGACTGTTAGTTACCTCAAATTTGTTATAAGAATGTTTACGTACAATGAAGGCACTCGCATCTGTCTATAGCTGCAGTAAGTAGTGCTGGGTCAAGATGCAGAAGACCATAGTTGATAACATGGACAAGCTCGAGGAAGCCGGCATGTAGTGTGTACAACGCGTAATGCTCACCCCACTGGTGAGCCCTGGTGTGCGTGTGGGGCCTCAAAGGAGGCAAGGGCACGTCTACGTCGGTGTTAGTCAAGAAGTGTGCTCGGTGCAGGTCGTCGTACTCCACCTCAAGAAAGGGGTACAACTGGTGCTACGTGGGAGGGGCCATCCTGTTACAAAATTGATAAACAAAGGGTTAGAGTACTCAAATTAACAATATTCAAATTAACATTATGTAACATTGCAAAATTTGAACTACTTGTTATGCAATAGGAATACAATATGAAAGCACATGTATATATTCAAAGTAACATTAATAGATATATTAAACAACTTCACTAGAAAAAATAAACAACTTCTATGTATGGACCTGCTGCCCTCGTCTTCTATGCCTGTGGGCGTTCGTGGCGTGGCGGGCAGCCGCCATGCGTGGCTGGAGGGCACGGCGGGTGGCCGAAGGGGGTGGCGCGCCGATGTTCATGGCGTGGCAGGCTCATGTGGGCACAGTGGGCATAGCGGGCCCTAAAGAATAGGGTGGCGGCATGGCTTCTTGATGCCCCAGCGGTGATCTGCTCTCTTTGGGGTGGAGACCACGCGCGCACATAGCAGGGCGACAGCGTGGCTCCCTTTTGCGGCGTCTTATTGATATTAGAGTTGGGGATTATTATCGGATTTGGGTAATTTGCATTCCTAGGGTTCGGATTTGGGCAAAAACTGGGGCTTAGTGTTGATGTTGATTTGACTCCCCTCCTTCTCGGTGCTTAAGCGAAACCTTATATTCTGATTTGGCTTAAAGAACTTTAAATCGAACAAATCCGAGGCTATTTAGATCTTAACCAAACACTAATTAGGTCTTATTGTTCAAGAATTAGGCTAAGCGGCTTCTTGGATACCAATTGTTAGAATTTATACTTAGACAAGATCTTAATTAACCTAATTACAGGAACACCTAAACCAAAATTAGCATTTAATTAGGACTTTAATCAATCTTACTCGCTTGAAGATGCACCTAGGGCCACGATGACCTTCGCCTGCTGGATGCAGGCACACTGTCGTTAGATGTAGAGTCGTGATATGGTTCTGAGCATCATCGTCGTGGTGGCATGTGGGCACGATGGGTGCAGCGGGTGGCCGGTGGCTGTGGCATGGCCGGCGGGGCGGGCGGGCGCTGCCTGCGGGTGTACGGCCACGGCCAGTGGGTAGGCGTGACGGCGGGCAAGCAGACAGAGGGAGGGCGGCTCGCTGGCGATATTTACCTGGGACTACCGCGCCGTGAGGGATTGCAAAACACTGCCGCACCAAGATCGGTGGCACGGCAAAACCTACCACGTCACCGGTCAGCGCCCTGGTCGTCGCCACGTCATCCCCCTCGCCGCTCTACCATGCATGGCGCAGCACAGGTGTTTCGCCGCGCCGGGTAAATAGTTGCGGCCAAAAGTGTTAGTTTTGGGAAAAAATATATAAAATGGTATTAGATTTTAAATTAGTTTAAAAAAGTGTTAAAAATAAAAAAATCTCCTGGGCAGCATCTTTGTGCACGTGCATGGTCGTTGCGACTGCACTCTGTGCGGTCTGGTGGTGGCGTGGTGTTGTGCTGCTGGTTCTGACCGGTGGCGTGCGGTTGCTGTACGTGCGCCTGTGTGGTGCCATACTGCATTGTTCTGGTGCTGTCAACCATTGGTCTAGTTCCTAGGCTCCCTGCTGCGCGGCGGCTCGGATTGTCTAACTTACTGTAGGTAAGTCATGGGTATCTTGCCCCCCCCCCGCCCAATGCCATTCATTTGCTATCCGACGGTTGATATAAGAGCACCTTTCCACCTCCCAAATCATAGCCCATTTGTGTTTCGTGGCCCAAATAAGGCCTAGCTCGGGTTCAAGGAATGACCAACGCCTAACTTGTTCCTGCATCCGCAGGGAAAAATTGACGCGATACAGAGTGGTGTGCCGCCACGGCCGAGCGTCCGCGTCACCACTGCCCCAACCGCATATGCGTCCGTGCGGTCTACTACTGAGCTGCGCCCGTGTCCACATGATCTGCTGCTCTGCATTGCCCACATCCGTGCTGCCACCTGCCTAGATTCGCCCGTGCCCACGCCGCCGCCTGCCCAGCTTTTTCTTGAGTCTGCGCCGCTGCCGCCCTAGCTCTGGCCACATCTCTGCCGCCGACCTAGCTTTGCTCGCGTCTACGACTCTGCGTGCCCAGCTACGTCTGCGTTCATGCATCTCCTTCACCTTCGTCCGCTTCGGAATTATACGACAGACAACTACAAGAATACTAAGTATAAATACTTTCATAGCAGAATTAAATAAGCATTTACTAAGTATTTTCAATAGTTTACATGGTCCAAATAACCAAAATAAACTATCCTAAAAAGCACCACTACATCATATACTATATACATATATGTATAATTAGACATAGAATTGTTATGGCTAAAAACAAAATAATCTTCGCCAAGAGCCATCTTTAGCACATTCTAGACAGATTTGCCCATAAGAACAAAATATCCTTCCATGTGATAGCAACCTAAAGATCTTGAACATACATATAGTCAATTACGCTACGACCCTACAAAGACAAAGGAAAAAGTTAAAACAGGAAGAATTAATAGTTAATTCTATATATTTAAAAAATTACAGTACTATCAAAACTACCATTATCAAATATGTGAAGCTAGTGAAGACCAAGGTACTATGATTGTTATGAGCATTATCCATGGATTCTTGAGTTTGTACACCACCACCATTCTCTTCATGCTGCATAAAGCATCCAGACTTGTTTGTTAGCTAGTAGTGATAAATAGTTAGAATATATTGATATTGCAAGGGTTTTTAGCAACATACATTAGATTCATTTAGTACTTTCTTTTTGAACTTTCGAGTCTTGTCGAGCCAACTTCTTTGCCGCTTTGAATTTTTTGGTTGAATCTCTTTTTTCTTTAAGTGTGAAGCACTAAGCATGTCTTCATCTGGTTGAACATTAGGCTAGACATTGTATGAATCAGATAAAATACTTGTAGAGGCATTGATTTTCACCTTCAATTGATTACTAAGACAATCAAGTGCATTATCTACGAATAGGGAACACTCTGTTGAGCTTGCAGCTTGTTATGCCAAGTTTAGAAATTTATGAGACATAAACTTGTTGCAGAGCATAGCATCTAGTTTTGGATTTTCAATGATGCTCCTTCCTTTGTTGTCATGTATTGTTCCATACCTTGCTTCCCTTGTCCAACACTTCAGAATGTAATGATTGAGCAATAACTTGATATTCATCAAGTCAAGAACTTTCAAAGCATGGCCACACAAAACACCAGTCCTTGTAAATTGCTCACAGTTGCACGAAGCTGTTTGCTCCAGAGGATCACCAATAACTATGCGCTCTTGTTCAGAACTTAAATCACCATTAGACCTCATAATCGAAACAACATACGTGTTATTTTCATCCAATGTTCTTGTGGATGCTGCCATGGATCTCTCGTATTCAGCTTGGAATGCTTCAAATATTTAGGGGGTGTAAAGTTTGCTTGCTTGCACTAGCATAGGTGTCCTCATTCTTATTCTAGGTAGCTTTTTTCTAGCTTCAAATTTTTCATCTAGTTCTTTGTTTCTTTTTCCTTGCACCGCTCTTTCAAAATGTTTTAAGAACAGAATGATATCAAAATATGATTTCAGATGGTTTTTCAAGTCACTATTGAAACTCTCACTTAATTATGTGCTTCTCGTACCCAATGTGAAAATAGCCCTCATATAACATTCAACCCATTTTTCCTTAAACTTGTAGATGCTATCAAGCCATGACACCCTCTTATTGTCAACCTTATTCCTCATGATATTAAATGCTTCTTCAAAGGCTATCTTGTCGTCAATGCTATATATGCAAGCACTAAAATCCGTTAAAACATGTGATTCTTCATCTTCATCATTTTTCTTATTGCATAAGTGCTTGACAACATTTTGCATTATGTGATGAGTGCACAGCCCATGCCAAGCTTCTGTGAATACCTCCTTAATAGCATTTCCCATAGCAGTGTCTTGATAAGTAAATATAGCTCTAGGTTGTTTCCTATTGTGTGCAGCTAGAAAAGCTTTAAATAGCCATGTAAAAGATGCACGTGTTTCATCAAATAGAAGAGTAGCTCCAGAAATAACAGTCTCTCTGTGTTGATTGAATCCAACAAAAACACCAAAAGGCCTATATTCTTTGTTTATGCCAAAAGTAGTGTCAAAAGTCACCACATCACCAAAGTGAGCATAATCAATTATCATCTTAGCATCAACCTAGAAAATATTAGTTATATGTTCTTCCACATCTAATTGTAGAGCATAGTGGAAAGAAGGGTTCTCAGAGATCTTGTCTTGAAAATACTTCAGCATGCTTCCTGCCTGACCATATGCCAACTCTCTTTGACGCCTCCCCTGTAAGTATTTTTTTATCACGACAAGTGTAGCTGAGATTCATTGGTCCTCCAACTTGGCGACTAGCCAACTCATGTGCAGCTTTTGGCCTAATTTCTGAATCATTGGCAGCCTCAATTTCAAAAGCTTGCACTTCTGAAATATTTCTTTGTGATAGCATCAAATGGAAGGTTTGTGGCAAGTGAAGAACATGATTGTGCACAATAATTAGATCAAGCACTTCATAATTCTCTACAACTCGATTTAATGTAAGAGTCATATGAACCGGACAACATGTTCTTGTTTCTGCTCGAGGATTCTTTGTGATGTGATCTCTCTTGTCTCATGCTCAAAAACCCTCCTTGGCACACACATATATACATGAAGTTACCTTTCCATCAAATTTTCTTTCATTTGTGTACCTTTTTCTAACCTCAAATCCTACATGACCTCCATAGTTTACCCAAAATGGCCAAGCATCATCCAAGTTTCTAAATTTCTAACCAACTTGAGGTACTCAGCTAGGATTCACATTCTCTCTATACATGAAAAAATACATTCTCATTGCTCGCATCTGAGTATAGACAATACAAGAATCATCCAAGTTTGGAATGTGAACATAACTTACTTGTTGGGTTGTGCTTGTGCCATTGAATCTTAACTGGATTTTGACCAGAACATCAGCACCAGCCTACAGCGAGCCAGCGACGAGAGAGGAGCCACGCCGACAGCATGAAGCGGACCGAAGTGGACGAAGGTGAAGCAGATGCACGAACGTAGACATAGCTGGGCACGTGGCATCATAGACACGAGCAAAGCTAGGTCGATGGCTGAGATGTGGCTGGAGCTAGGGCGGCGGCGACGCAGACTCAAGAAAAAGCTAGGCAGGCGGTGGTGTGGGCGCGAGCGAATTTGGGCAAGTGGCAGCATGGACGCGGGCAAAGCAGAGCAGTAGATCGTGCGAACACGAGCGTAGCTTAGCAGCAGACCATGCGGATGCGGACACGGTTGGGGTAGCGGCGGCGTGGACGCTTGGCCACGACGGCGTGCCAGTCCGTATCGCGCCAATTTTTCCCAGCGACCGCAGGAAGAAGTTAGGCGTAGGTTATTCCTTGAACCTGAGCTAGGCCTTATTTGGGCCACGAAACGCAAATGGGCTATGATTTGGGAGGTGGAAATGTGCTCTTATATCAACCATTGGATAGCAAATGAATGGCATCGGGCGGGGGGCAAGTTACCCATGACTTACCTTCAGTAAGTTAGACAATCCGAGCCAGCTGCGCGGTGTAGCTCTGCTTCTCGGGTTGGTGCCGTGGATGTCTCCCTCAGGTCTGACAGCTGCTCTAGTATCTCCATCTACCACCCGCCGTGCAGGCTCGAACGTGAGTGGCGGAATTGGTTTTCTAGGACAGAACCTTGTGTTCGCTTGAGCTTGTCTTCCCACGTAGACAATCTACATGCTGTGAGTTACCCGTTGCCGTGCCCGGTTTACAGTTCAGAAATTTACATTTGTGCAATTTGCTAGTACTATGTTACTTGGGTGTGATTGCACTTGCGTGGGTAGATTAAATTGCTCGATGATACAAAGCGGTGTAGTGAGACAACGTGACAGTCAAGGGTTTTAGAGTGTTGATTATTTTCAGCATTGTCTTATTACTTGCCTAGAATTTTTATCTCTACTATTGAACTGATTAGCTGCTGATCAGTTAGTTAAACCAGTGAACATATAACCTTGTGTCACTTCTAATATTTCAATACTGTTCTAAAACTTCAGTAACTTGGTTATGTTGCTGTATTTCTAGGCATTTAATTTTTTAATTTTAAAAACCCTAGAATTTGCTAAGGAGGACTGTCACGTTAGTCTAGGATCTGAGATCACCAACAAGCATTGGAACCCTAAAACTTCAGCAACCCACTGATTTGAGAGCAAATATAAATAAACAAATATGTTTATGTTGTTAATTTGCATTCTTCATCTATATGCCATGTTTAATGTTGATATGAGCATGAATAGATGTATTTATTCTACAAGCTTTGGAATACCTCCTGTGCATTTATATCATATTTTTATGTGGCCTTTCTCTAAGTAATATGCTTGTTATATTCGGAATTAGATTATTTAATTTATTTAAATATGTTGGAAGTACATCACTTATATCTGCAATATTACAGCAAGGAGATGGACCTGCGCGTTCGACAAGTTATCAATCATCACGGTGGATGAGCTGAGCACCGTGCTGCCGTGCTAGGCTGCTGGCACCTTCGGGGGTAAAGCACGATCGAGAGTTGGATGACTGCCACCGTATGATACGATGTCTTCTAGTGGATTGTTTGTTTTGAAAATCAATTTATTTTAGATTAGATGATGTTTTTAAAATTTAGTGAAACAACTTGTTGGGTTCATAAATCCAGAGTCCCTCATGAACCTACTTCATAGCAAAAGCTCAGCCCAGCAGATGATGTTGCGAACGACGCGTAACTCCTAGGCTGGCCTAAATACCTAACGACAGGCCAGAAGGACAGCGCTCGCTTCCAACCCCGGCCCACCTCTCCGACCGGAAGGCCTGGCCAAGAAGGAACGACGCTCGCCTCTGACCCCGGCCTGCCTCTCTGACCGAAAGGCCTAGCCGAGAAGGAAAGATGCCCACCTCTCTGACTGGAAGGCCTGGCCAAGGAGGAACCATGCTCTCTTCTGACCCCGGCCCGCCTCTCCAACTGGAAGGCCTAACCAAAGAGGACCGGCGCTCGCCTCTGATTCTGGCCTGCCCCTCCGACCGGAAGGCCTAGCTAAAGAGGAACCGCACTCGCTTCTGACTTTGGCCCACCTCTCCGACTGGAAGGCCTAGCCAAGAAGGATCGGTGCTCGCCTCTGACTTCGACCCGCCTCTCTGACCGGAAGGCCTAGCCAAGAAGGGACGACGCTCTTCTCCGACTTCGACTCGCTTCTTCGATCGGGAGTACATCAAACCTCTACTAACAGCTCTTCTCTAACCAGGAGGCCAGAGCTGACTAGGGAATGACCGACCGGGGATGCCTGCTCAGTGAAGACCCAGGAAACGGATAGAGCAAGTAAGGCAGGGCGCTCTAGTCAACCACAATATCAAGGACCATACCCTACACACCTATAGGATAGTACTGTCAGGTCATGTTAGAAGGATACTTTATCACCTTCTAGACGTGTTAGAACACCAATAGTGTTATGGACGCCGACATTTATCCTACAGTATGGTAGACACCAACATTGGCTATACCAGAAGATCACGATGGAGCCTATCACATGCATCCAGACATCAATAGTGTTGTGGGTGCCACAAACCGCCTTGTACCTGATGGCATGGGCAACAAGACTAGGTAGCACACACACTCTCTTTCTCTCACTCACACTCTCTTGTAAAGCCGTCCCCTTCATCTATAAAACGGGATGCGCTCTCTCCAAAAGAATGATCATCGATCCAAAGGACAATCGATTTGATCTATTCGAACACCCAATGAATGATTCCAACAAACAACAGACATTCGAACACTTTTGGTCACTTTTCGCACCGATACTTGGTGCCGTCCATGGAGAGGACACTGTACATTTACGCTTTTGGTCATTGGATGGCCCACCTATCTGCCATCTTTAGCATGGCGGGCTCAAGCGAAACGACTCATTTTGGCTCGCTGGAGTTCCCCGCACTCCCACATATTTGGATGTGGGGTCCTCCCATCTTTGAGCCATCCCAAGCCTTCCTCTTCGGAAGCCTAGACTTCATCGCCAACCAGCTCGGCGTGCTTCGCCTTTGTAAGGAGGCACCTATCCTAGCGCCCGTCGGAGGAGGAGCATCCCCCATCAGCTCCAGGACACCCGACGACTTCAACGACGAGGCGCCTGCGCTTCGCTCCGAGCCTACGCTAGGCTCAGACCCCACTATGAGTAACGTACATACTGTTCTTTACTTATTTTTTTATATTTTTCGATGACTCTCTGGAGGGACCCCGTCATCCCTGTTGTGACCTCCATACGACTAGTACCCCACCGGCCTCGCGTCCCCAGGGACGCGTACACACAGGGCTCTAGAAGATGCTGGCGCCGCCACCTCTCACATCTGAATTCATGGGGACGGCGAGCTATGCTCCTACCTCTTTCCATGACCTCATGGATGATGATGTCGAGAGCAACGGCTCCAGCATCAGTGATGTCATGGCACCTAGCCACCGTATGTCCTAGGAGTGTGCTATGGCGAACGCCCTAGGACAGCCACCGATGGTAGCAGATTCTCTACAAACTCACACCCCTCTAGACATTCACACACCTATGCCGGCATGCTCGGCACACCACATTGCGCCTCGTGCATGTAACCCGGAGAGCAACACCCGGGGTCACGCCCGCTAGGTTCAGTGCAACATCATCGACGGGGGGAATGATCCCCCATAGTTCACTCGGGCTGGCCAGAACATCGCCGCGGTAACGATGCTTCTACGTGGCATTCTTGAGCCTATCGACCCACAGGAGCAGGTGGTCCACTAGAACCTCCAGGCATTGGTGGAGATTACCACCGTTCAATAGGCGGAGAGCTCCACGTCGTGACACCGACTCGTGGCCTCTCTCCCCACTAGGGGAGTGGGGACACCACATCCGCTCACCACTACAGTCGCCGAGCATGGAATAGGAGGCCACAGCGACACCATGGCCTGACCCAGCGCCCGCTCCACACTGAGCCCCTATGTGCGAGCGGCTTGGGCTAAACCAAGACGCTCATAGCGTCATCAGCAACCGGCGTTGGGCCCGACGTGATGATGATGTCCATCAGGCGACAGTGAGAGCAGGCGACACGGGCCCCACCCAGACCATCGAGGGGAGTGGTGAAACATGCCCCAGGCATGGTCATCGACCCAACGACCATAGTCCTAGCCCAGATGGCCTAGGACCATGGGCCTTTGACTAGCACATCTAGATAGCACCGTTCCCATAGCCCTTCCGATCGCCTACCAACATCGCCGAGTATACCGGGGAGACAAATCCCGGTATATGGCTCGAAGACTTTTGGCTCACATGCCGAGCCAAAGGAGTGGATGATGACCACTTCATCATTCAATACCTCCCCATCTGCATGGGGGAACATGTTAGAGCATGGCTCGAATTCCTCCCGCATGACATCATCCACGACTGGGCGGACCTCAAGAGGATCTTTGTCAGGAATTTCCAAAGGACGTATGTCTACCCTAGGAACTCCTAGGACCTCAAGAGCTGCCAGCAGGAGCCCAATAAGTCCCTACAGGATTATATCCATAGGTTCTCAAAGCAATGCAACTCCCTTCCTGATGTTGTTGACACAGACATCATCAGCGCATTCCTCTCTAGGACAACCTACGAGTCCTGGATCCATAAGTTTAGCTGCATGAAGCCCCGTACCACCCGCGACCTACTTGATGTTGCCACAAACCACGCCTCCAATGAGGAGGCGATCAGAGTGGTCTTCAACAAAGGCTAGGACAAGGGCAAGGCCAAGTGCAAGGACCAAGACGAGGACCCCTCCACATGGAGGGGCAAAAAGAACAAGGATCGGTGCCGACTGGCCTACTTCACGTTGGTCGCCGTAGCTGATCACGTGGGCAAGTAGCCCTAGCAGGGCCAGCCTAACCACTTTGACAAGCTCATGGATAGCCCATGCACCAACCACTCCTACCCCATCAAACACCTCTACAACTACAAGGACTACAAGCTTCCTACGACAGGCTGGCGGGCCAAAAGAAGGAAAAGGCAAGGAGGCAGCAGCCAAGAAAGGAGGCACAGCGGGCAAGGATGGAGAAGGCTTTCCTGACCCTGAGGAATGCATCATGATCTTCAGGGGAGCCGATGCCATCTACTCCAAGTGCCAACACAAAGTGCGCTATAGAAAGGCATGCATCGCCAAAATGGTCGTCCCCTCCTTCCTTCGTTGGTCAGAATCTTCGATCACTTTTGATCAGAGGGACCATCCATCCCATGTCACTAGACTAGGTTGCTACCCACTCATTATCGACCCCATCGTCCTCAAGAAGTGCCTCACCAAGGTGCTAATGGACGGAGGCAGCGGCCTCAACATTCTCTACATCGACACCCTCCACGCCATGCGCATCCCCCGGTCGGAGCTCCGACCGGTGAGCTCTCCCTTCCACGGCATGATCCTAGGAGCGCAGGCATACCCGCTCAGGCAGATCGACCTGCCCGTCACATTTGGCGACCGAGCCAACTTCCACTCGGAGGTACTTACATTCGAGGTGGTGGACTTCCTAGGGTCTTACCACGCCATCTTAGGGTGGCCATGCTACGCCAAGTTTATGGCGGTCCCCAACTACACCTACCTAAAGTTGAAGATGCTAGGACCGAACGATGTCATCACTGTGGGTAGCACCTTTTCACATGCCTATGTGTGCGACCGTGAGCATTACGAGCTCACCGTTGCCGTCATCAACTCTTCCAAGTTCTCATGGCTCGGGGAATTGTCGACCCTAGCAACCTTGGACTACAACAAGCCAATCTCCTCGACTACCTTCTACCCACTTGAGGAAACTAAGGCGGTGGGGATCGACCCCACTAACCCTACCAAGACGGTGTGGATTGAGACCTAGCTCCCGCCCAAATAGGAATGCCAGGCTTTCTACACGCCAATCGCGATGTCTTCACATGGAAACCTTCTAACATGCCAGGCATACCACGGGAGGTCACTGAGCATGCACTATGCCTTGTCTTGGGCTTCAAGCCTACCAAGCAACGCCTGCGTCGCTTTGACGATGAGAGGCATAGGGCCATAGGCGAGGAGGTCGCAAACTCCTGGCAGCCAGATTCATCAAAGAGGTATACCACTCCGACTGGCTTGCCAATCCTGTTCTTGTTAAAAAGAAGACTAGGAAATGGAGAATGTGCATTGATTATACTGGCCTCAATAAGGCGTGTCTGAAGGACTATTTTCCTTTACCATGCATAGACCAGATAGTCGACTCCACCTTAGGATGCAAAATCCTCTCCTTTCTGGAGGCCGATTCAGGCTATCACTAGATTGCAATGAAAGATGCCTACCAGCTTATGACTTTGTTCATCACCCCGTATGGTTTATACTGTTATGTAACCATGCCTTTTGGTCTAAAGAACATTGGCACCATCTATCAACGGTGCATGCAGTAATGCTTCACCGATCAAGTCGATCCCCTCTATCAGCCTGACCAAGTCGAGCGGCCAAAACCAACAATCATCGTCTATGTTGATGACATAGTAGTCAAAACAGCTCAAGCTTACAACCTGATCGCAAACTTGGCCATGATGTTCATGAACCTTTGAAGGTTCAACATCAAATTAAATCCCAAAAATGTGTTTTCAGGGTTTCAAAGGGAAAGCTGCTTGGATACATCATGTCCGAACGCGGCATCGAGGCCAACCCTAAAAAAATCACAGCCATCTCCAACATGAGCCCTATATGCAACATCAAGGGCATACTGAGGCTCACCGGCTATTTGGCCACCCTGAGCCGACTCATCTCCTAGCTCGACGAATAGGGAATGCCTCTCTATAAGCTTCTCAAAAAGATGGATGTTTTTGTCTGGACTGAGGAACCACAGCAGGCTTTGGAGGGCCTCAAAGCATCTCTGACATCAGCCCCAATCCTCGTTGCTCTCGAATGGGGAGAACCCCTCCTCCTCTATGTCATGGCAATCAACCACGTGGTGAGTGTCGTCCTAGTCATCGAAAGGGAGGAGCCGGGACACCACCTTAAGGTCCAACGACCTATATACTTTGTCAAAGAGGTACTCACCAACCCCAAGGTCTGGTACCCCTAGGTGCAAAAACTCCTATGCGTCGTGCTGATGGCGACCCATAAGCTCCTACACAACTTCACCGACCATGAAGTCTCAGTCATCACTTCATACACGCTTAGAGACATCATCCGCAACCACGATGCCATAGGACAAATCTCCAAGTGGGCACTTGAGCTAATGGGCCACGACATTAGGTATATCCCCCATATCGCTATTAAGTCTCAGATGCTCATGAACTTTGTCACCAAATGGACAGAGGTCTAGCTCCCGACCCTAGATGTCACCCACGAGTACTAGACGATGTACTTCGACGAGTCTGTAATGGCGCCCGGCTCGGGGGCTGGAGTGGTTCTCATCTCCCCAGACGGGAGTAGGCTCTGCTACACAATCTGCCTCTACTTTTTGACCTCAAACAATGCTGTGGAATACGAGGCCCTCATCAATGGACTATGCATCACCATCGAGCTTAGCGCTACGTAGCTCTACGTCCATGGTGACTCGGAGTTGGTCATTGACCAAGTCATAAAGGAGTCCTCTTGCAAAAGCTCCCTCATGGCAGCACACTACCAGGAGGTGTGCAAACTCGAGGACAAGTTCTAGAGGATCGAACTACTCTATGTCCCCTGAAAGGACAACGATGTCGCTGATTTTCTCGCAAAATTGGCTGCCAGGTGGGTTCTGTTTTTGAATGGGGTCTTCATCAACAACCTTCACAAACCATCTACCCATATCCTAGAAGGTCCAATCCAGACACACCCCGACACTAACCTATCGCTCGGGGGCTCTGACCCCAGTGCCCCCATGATGGCGTCGCCCGCTGATGTCACCGTAGCGATACTCGATCAAGTCGACTGGCGAGCACCGCTACTCACCTACCTCCTCGAGGAGGTTCTCCCACCCGAAAGGACTAAAGCATGATGGATCGCTCAACACACTAAGACATTCATGGCGATTGGTAATGAACTCTACAAACAAAGTCTATCGGGAGTACTCATGAAGTGTATCCTCGGTGACCAAGGCAAGCAGCTCCTCCTCGAGGTCCATGTCGAAATCTACGGACATCACGCTGCCTCGAGGTCGCTGGTTAGAAAAGCCTTTCACCAAGGTTTTTACTAGCCCACCACACTACAAGATGCAGAGGAGGTCATATGTAGGTATGAGGGATGCCAGTTCTATGCTCGGCAAATGCACTTGCCGGCACAGGAGCTTCAAACCATCCCCATCACTTGGCCATTCATGGTCTAGGGCCTTGACATGGTAGGACCCCTCAAAAAGGGCCTAGGCGGCTTCACTGACCTAGTCATAGCAGTCGACAAATTCACCAAGAGGAAAGAGGTCAAGCCCATCACCAACATCCGCTCGGAAGAGGCAATCAAATTCTTCCTTAACATCATCTACCGGTTTGGTGTTCCTAACTGTATCATCACTGACCATAGAACTAACTTCACCAAGAAGAAGTTCCTAGACTTCAGTGATGGATATGGCATCAAGATCGACTGGGCCTCGGTCAGACATCCGCATACTAATGGGCAGGTCAAGCGAGCCAATGGCATAGTCCTCTAATGACTCAAGCCACACATCTTTGACTGACTCAACAAGTACGATGAGTGATGGGTTGCAGAGGTTCTAGCGATCCTCTAGAGCCTGAGAATGACCCTAAACCTATCCATAGGGTTCACACCCTTCTTCTAGGCCTATGGAGCTAAAGCAGTGCTGCCCACCGACCTCGGCCATGGTGCCCTAAGAGTGAAGGCCTTCGATCATGACCGAGCCATGGAGGCTTAGCAAGATGCAGTGGACTTGCTCAAGGAGGCCCATGAGATAACCATCATCCGCTCCGCTTGCTACCAGCAAACTCTTCGTAGGTATCATGAGAGGAAAATTAGAGGAAGGATCCTCGAGGTCAGAGACCTCGTGCTTCGAAGGGCTCAATCAACCAAAGAGAAACACAAACTCTCTCTGCCTTGGGAAGGACCCTATATGGTGATCGAATTGATCTAACTAGGTGCCTACCAGCTGAAGGATGGCAACGGCGACATTCTCACCAACACTTGGAACATCGAACAATTATGTCATTTCTTTTCCTAAAAATTTGGTCTTACCGCTTTCTTTCATTCAACATTTGCTCCTACAAAGCACCCCATCCCAAACACTTTCGGCCCAGGTCTCTCGAGGGCTCCACGAGGGTGCGATACCACCTCTTTTTTTACTATCATATGGTAAATACTTCATTTACCCGAATAAAAGGGTAGTCTGTTCCTTTAATTACCTTACGTAACTTTGCTTTAAACATTCCAACTAATCGCACCCCGCCATCACCTATAGTTATGAGAAGCTAAGCCTCGCAGGCCACACTCGGGTTCTTAAGGTTGCAGCCTATGATTCAAATGGGCAGGTGCGAAAAAGAAAGAATAAGAAACAAAGCTATGCTAGGGTAAAAATAATGAACGGATGGGACAAGTTTCCCCGAACGAAGTGATTCACCACAAAACAAAAATTGATGTATTCATCAATACAAACTATTCACACGAGGGCTTCCCCATGAACTTATCCTTTACATATGCTAAGTACTTCTAGTCTAATTTTTACTATGGCCGCCCAACGGCATCGGCTGACAGCGCGATCGGTGAAGATAAAGGTTGTTCGCCTTCCGATGCGGCGACATTCGGTTCGGTCGGAGGCAGGACGACGTTCGCTTTCGACCTAGGCTCCACTCCATCCATTAGCTGGGCGACGTCCTCCTGGCTTGCACCTTTAGCCATGCTCGCACGATGAGCCTCCATCACCCATTGCGCGGAGACTTGCTCTGCCACCAACTGTGTGTGTGGCAGCAAGCTCTCCCCAAGGGCATGGATGACATCCGGGCTCTAGCCGTCGGCGTACCCGCTATAGATGGTGGCAAAGTCTAGGTATGGGTGGTGTGTCACCACCAAAGTCAACACTCCTGACATCTCGTAGAACATCCCATCGAAGATGAGGGCCCAAACCTCATCCAAGACCTCCGCTAGTTGGATGGCGGGTGTGCTAGTGCTCGGCGCCGACCCAAACACCTCGGCGATGATGACCTAGGTGACATTGCGGATCTGGTCGAGCTCCCCCTTGAGAGCACGTTGCTCTTCAAGGGACTTGGCCAGTGCCTCCGCATTTCGACCAATCATCACCTTGGCCATCTCTAGGTCCCACTCTAGTGACCCAACCCTTTCGCCCAACTCTAGAAGAAGGATGACGGGCTCAGAAACAAGGGAAAGGAAAAGCCAAGACATCAAATAGAAGTAGAACAGGTACTTACCAAGGTGGGTGTTCTCAAGGATAGGGAGTCCATCCTCCTACCGAGTCACCTACTCGTGCAGCCGAGAGTTTGACTCCTCCATTCCCAGCATCTACCCTAGGAGCACGAGCACTTCCTGGTCGACCTGTGACCGACCCTTTTGCTCTGACTTTAGGGCCTCTAGGGAACTCTAGAGTGCTACCTTGGTCTCTGCTAGGGACTTCTAGAGCGTCGCCTTGGTCTCCACCTAGCGGACCTTCATCGCATCAAGTCCCCGCTCAGCGGCGGTCGCCCGCTCCACCGCAAGCGGTTCCACCGCCCACGCCTTCATCGCCTTAGTCGCCTAGTCTTGAGACTCATGGCGAGTGGACTCTAGCTATTGCTTGAGCCCAGCAACCCACCGTAGCATCACGGCCTCCCGGGCATGCTCCTCCTAGAGGAAACGAGACTTGCGGCTCGACATCTCTTCTAGACCCTACAAAACAAGAAGCAAGCATGCTAAGACAACTAGCAAAAGACCAAGGAGTCAAGGATGAACATAGAAAACTTACCTTTATGACCCAGGGTAGGTCGACCATGACTGCCTGGTGGATGACCTTGACCCGCTCCAAGGCCTCCTCCAGCCTCGCTCTGGTTTGGGCGAGATCGGACTCCATCGTGAGCCCTCTCCCCCCAAGCACGTCCTAGAGTTGCACCTCCTCCTCATCCTGAAGGATGAACCAAACCTTTCATGGGTCACCGGGGCAAGGCCACACCAGGTTAGTGGTCGCCCTAACCCGTTGGAAGGCTCGGCCGATGACCGGACCACCACTAGCTCCTATGATGGTAGGATGGCCGGTGGCTCCACCCTGGTGCCTACCTCGTTAGGGTAGGGGATCTCCACCTCCTTGACCTCATGGCCTACCGATGGTTATTCTACCTTTGGTCTGGCTGTGTCTCCTCATGACCCTAATAACTCCGACCAGGAGGGTGAGCCATGCGTCCCTCTTGAAAGGTCCTAATATGGCTAGAGAGGGGTGAATAGCCTATTTAAAATCTACAAATCAACTAGAGCAATTTGATTAGTATAACAAATAACGAAATGCAAACTTGCTCTAGCTCTACAAGGGTTGCAAGCCACCTATCCAATAATTCTAGTTGTTATGATCACTAGGCACACAATCAACTAGGTCACTACTCACTAAAAGCTCTCACAATTGCTACAATAAAGAGCTCCACTAGATGAACTTAATCCACAAAGCAAGCTCTCAATTCTAGCTACACTAAAGAGCTTGGTATAGCTAGTTTGCAGGAATGTAAATGAGTAAGTGAGGTGATTATACCGCCACATAGAGGAGTGAACCAATCACAAGATGAATACTTTATCAATCACCGGGAGAATACCAAAGGGCAAGAGACAACCAATTTTCTCCTGAGGTTCACGTGCTTACCAATACGCTATGTCCTCGTTGTGTCGACCAACACTTGGTGGTTCGGCGGCTAAGAGGTGTTGCACGAACCTCATCCACACAATTGGACACCGCAAGAACCTACCCACAAGTGAGGTAACTCAATGACATGAGCAATCCACTAGAGTTACCTTTCGGTGCTCCGCTGGGGAAGGTACAAATCCCCTCACAATCACCAGAGATGGCCACGAACAATCACCAACTCGTGCCAATCCTCCTCTGCTGCTCCAAGCTATCTAGGTGCTGGCAACCACCAAGAGTAACAAGCGAATCCTGCAACAAAAACACGAACACCAAGTGCCTCTAGATGCAATCACTCAAGCAATGCACTTGGATTCTCTCCCAATCTCACAAAGATGATGAATCAATGATAGAGATGAGTGGGAGGGCTTTGGCTAAGCTCACAAGGTTGTTATGTCAATGCAAAATGGCCAAGAGAGTGAGCTTGAGCTAGCTATGGGGCTTAAATAGAAGCCCCCATGAAATAGAGCCGTTATACCCCTTCACTAGGCACAACACGGGGTGACCGGACGCTCTGGTCAAATCGATCGGACGCTGGACCTCAGCGTCTGGTCACGCGACACATGCCACATGTCCTCTCTCTTCAAATGTTGATCACCTAATCTCAATGGTCAAGTGATCATCGAACGCAGTAGCTAAAAGTGACCAAACGCTGAACCCCAGCATCCGGTCATTTCTAGTAAGCATCTAGAGATGACTTTTCATGACCGAACGTGTCCGGTCATGCTCGACCAAACACACCCAGCGTCCGGTCACATGGTAACTCCCCTATGCACTATCACATTAGTAGGACCAGACGCAACCTTCCAGCATCCAGTCACTAAGTAACCCAGCGTCCGGTTAGAGACCGACGCTAGCGTCTTCCTGCTTCACCTAACCGGACGCACTGGTCCTACCAAGACCAGTGTCTGGTCACTTACAGTGATCTTCATCTTTTCTATCTAGGGCGTCGGTGGCACCGTTGGACTGTCCGCACTCTATGGGTGGACACTCTGCCGGTGAAGTTCCCAACCCTTGCTCCAATGTGCCAACCACCAAGTGTATCACCTTGTGCACATGTGTTAGCATATTTTCATAAATATTTTCAAGGGTGTTAGCACTCCACTAGATCCTAAATGCATATGCAATGAGTCAGAGCATCTAGTGGCACTTTGATAACCGCATTTCGATACGAGTTTCACCCCTCTTAATAGTACGGCTATCGATCTTAAATGTGATCACACTCACTAAGTGTCTCGATCACTAAAACAAAATAGCTCCTACTATTTATACCTTTGCCTTGAGCCTTTTGTTTTTCTCTTTCTTCTTTTCCAAGTTCAAGCATATGATCATCACTATGCCATCACCATCATCATAATCTTCACCATTGCTTCATCACTTGGAGTAGTGCTACCTATCTCATAATCACATTGATAAACTAGGTTAGCACTTAGGGTTTCATCAATTAACCAAAACCAAACTAGAGCTTTCACCTCTGCCAGGTGAAGCAGGGAGCCCGGTCTCCTCCCTCTCTTTTGCCGCTACCGGTGCAGGAGGGATCATGAGGGTCACCTCTGACCTAGCCTTCGCCGTTGGTGTCAGGATCACCACCATCACCACTGCTACCGCTGCCTCTGTACTTGCGATCAAACAGGAAGGCACCACCCCCAGAGGGGAAGGACGCACTGCTGCCACCCTACTCTCGCCGCTGCTCATCGCGACGTGCTGCAAGGTGGGCCTCCACTCCTCCCACACTGGAAGCAGGGTGATGCTCAACCTCATCAGTATCTGGCCACTATCAAAAAAATACAGGTCAGTCGCACCCCAAAAACTCAACTATGATATTGAAAAGAAATAAAGAAAGCATACCGAGACGCAAGTGGTAGGGCTCTGAAGCCCCAACCCGCTGGCAATAGGCCCACCGGATGAGGGTCGCTCGCAGGTCATGAGCCACGCCCCCTCACTTCGATCGAGGGGGAGTCAACCCAGCCAGCTCCCGATCGGCCTGCGCGTTGCCGCGACCGCCGGCTCGAGGCGCGCCGACCGGGGCAGCTAGCGGGGCATCCCCCCATTGTGGGTCACGTGCCAGCACCGGCCCTGATGATGTGAGGGTGCAAGCCCACTCCTTTAACCACCTGGCCTGCCCTGTCGTGCCCAGAGTAGGAACCCATGACACTGGGTCTGTTGCTTGAGCCATCGAGGCTCAGGGGCTACACTCGTGGGTGCGCTCGCGCGCACCCGCTGTCAAGATGAAAAATCCCCTAGATGATTCTACCCGAATCACCCGAGGACTCCTGTTGGGTTCATAAACCTAGGGTCCCTCATGGACCTACTTCCTAGCAATAGCTCAGCCCAGCAGACGATGTTGTGAATGACGCGTAACTTCTAGGTCGGCCCAAATATCTAACGACAGGCCAGAAGGACAGCACTCACTTCCAACCCTAGCCCACCTCTCCGACTGAAAGGTCTGGCCGAGAAGGAATGACACTCGCCTCTTACCTCGGCCCACCTCTCCGACCGGAAGGCCTGGCCGAGTAGGAACGATGCCCACCTCTCTGACCGAAAGGCCTAGCCAAGAAGGAACCACGCTCTCTTCCGACTCTGGCCCGCCTCTCTAACTAGAAGGCCTGGCCAAAGAGGACCAATGCTTGCTTCCGACTCTGGCCCGCCTCTTCGACCGAAAGGCCTGGCTAAAGAGGAACCATGCTCTCTTCTGACTTAGGCCCACCTCTCCGACTAGAAGGCCTGGCCAAGGAGGATCGGCGCTCGCCTCCGACTTCGACCCACCTCTCCGACCAAAAGGCCTAGCCAAGAAGGGATGACGCACTCCTCCGACTCTAACTTGCTTCTCTGACCGGGAGTACATCAAACCTCTACTTATAGCTTTTCTCCGACTAGGGAACGACCGACCGAGGATGCCTACTCGGTGAAGACCCAGGAAACAGACAAAGCAAGTAAGGCCTACACACCTGTAGGATAGTACTGTTAGGTCATGTCAGAAGGGTACTTTATTATATTCTAGATATGTCAGAACACCAACAGTGTTATGGGCGCCGACATTTATCCTATAGTATGGTAGGCACCGACATTGGCCATATCAGAAGATCACGATGGAGCCTACCACATGCATCCAGACATCAACAGTGTTGTGGGCTCTGACAAACCTCCTTGTACCTGACGGTGTGGGCAACAAGACTAGGTAGCACACACACTCTCTTTCTCTCACTCACTCTCTCTTATAAAGTCATCCCCTTCATCTATAAAAGGGGATGCGCTCTCTCCAAACGAACAATGATCCATCCAAAGGACGATCGATTCGAACACCCAATGAATGATTCCAACAAACAATAGACGTTCGAACACTTAGCGCACGTCAGAGCTCCTATCACTCTTGGCCCTTTGGTCTGAAGTCCAACTAGACCTTTGATACCCCCCATCTTACTCCCTCTCATTTGTAACCCCACAGCAAACTTCGAGCACCTGGGCTCAGGAATAAAGTCACCAACCGACTCAAACTGGACGTAGGGCACGTTGCCTGAACCGGTATAAACCCTGTGTTATTGAGTGCTAGACCACATCCAATCACAATGTATGAAAAACTACAAATATTTACGTGTTGGTCACTTTTTGCACCGACACAACTATTTGCAAGAAACGAGATGTTGATGAGTCCATTCATTTTTCATACTCAACTCTCCTGATGATGCACATCTCTTTGATTAAAAGACCTTCAATCTTCAAACTTAAGGGGTTAAAAGCATCTAGGCCTCTAGTTGAGTTTCAATGATTAATGACGACATGAGATTACTATGACTAACATGTGTTTTGTAGAGACAATTTGAGTTAGGTCATGGTAATGGCAATTGATTGGGTAATTATGGTCGTCATGCCCCTATCGATGGAAATTATTTTGGTTTTCAAAGGATGGACGACAAGGTTAAGGATGGACTAGTTCTATGTGTCGTTTGGTGTTGGAGAGACACTTAGAGTAGTTTAGGACTTTGTTTTCCTTTGACCATACTATTAAGGGGGGTATGGACTAGTAGCTTGACCTAGGTAAGTCTAGTGGGTTAGGTGTGGTGTACACTTATCAAACCTAGCACTAGGTAGCTCAAGAATAGCCCTAAGATCAATAGGAGTAAACTTCATTTACATAGGATTTCGAGTTAAAAGTGAATGGAGGGTCAAATGATTGACCGAACACTAGTCTGGTTGTGACCGGACGCTGGAGGGTGAGTCCGATCAGTTCATTTGATCAATTGCAGTCGTCTAGTACTGACTAGACGCTGAGTGGAGGTGCTGACCGGACACTAGGTACCTACGTCCGGTCAACTCCAGAGAGGTTCTAGAGAGGTGTTTTCATGATCGGACGCGTCTGGTCGGTGCTGATCGAACGCTGGTCAGAATCCAGTAACTGACCGAATGCTGAACAGTGAAGTGACCGGACTCTGGGTGCCAGCGTCCGATCAACATCAGTAAGCTTCCAGAGAGTGTTTTTCTTGACCGGATGTGTCCGGTTAGTGCTGATCGGACGCAGGTCAGAGTCCGATCAAAGCTTAACGGCTCTTTTTGACACAGCGGTGGGTATAACTGATCAGAGCGTCCGGTCACCCTGACCAGAGCGTTCGGTCACCCCATAGAGTGCTGACTCAGCCTCCAAACATTATGTTTTGAATGAGAGGGTATAAATACTTACTGCACTCATCCATAGGAGGTCTCTTATCCATTTGTTCAGTTGAGAAACACCTTTGGAGTGCAAGAGAGAGCAAGAGCCTAGTTGGGTGATTGAGATTTGAGAATCCAAGATTAAGGACCTCATTAGTGCATAGAGAGTAGCAAGTGTGCATCCACCCTTCTCATTAGGCTTGTCGTGGTCAAATGAGAGTTTGTGCTTGTTACTCTTGGTGATCGCCGTCACCTAGACGGCTCGATGGTGATTAGGAGCGTGGTGATCATTCTACGGAGCTTGTGGATGACCTAAGTTAAGTTATGAGCGGTTGTAAGCGATTCTTCACGATGGAGTGTCAAAGAATCAGCTCATAGAGAGCACTTGATCTTTGCACGGATCAAGGGAGAGCTACACACTTGCGCGGGTGCTCCAACGAAGACTAGTGGGGAGTGATGACTCTCCGATACCTTGAAAAAACATCACCGCATTCTTTTCCCTCTCTTTACTTTAAGCATTTATATTTGAGCAATTCATTTCATGTCTTTACATTCCTAGAATTGTCATGCTAGAGTAGAATTGGAACATAAGGTGCAAAATTTTTGTACGGTAGAACAATAGAAACACATTCTAGGCACAAGGGGTGAAGTGGGCTAAATGTAGGGCTTAATTATTGCAAAGAATTTAGAATTAGTCCAATTCACCTCCTTTTAGGCATCTTAATCCTTTTAGGGGTGTTTGAATTCAGGGTCTAAGCATGAACTAATTATAAACTAATTAAACCGATAGAGACTAATTTGCGAGACGAACCTATTAAGCCTAATTAATCCATCACTAGCATAAGTTACTGTAGCATCATATTGTCAAATCATGCATTACGTAAATTAGTCTCTATCTGTGTAATTAGTTTTGTAATTAGTCTATGTTTAATACTCAAAATTAGTGTTTAAACATCCAACGTGACAGGGACTCATGTTTAATCCGGGATATCCAAACACCCTAAGTCCTCACTCGAGATCTTGAATTTGTCCTTATTGCGCTTGACTCTTGTCAATCTTCATTTCATTCTAAAGTTCTTAATCTCCTCATGAACACTTCTAAACATCCTCATCACGGTGCATTGTGGCCTACCATTTTCACTTGTTTGTTGTTTCTCAAAAACAGACATGTCAGACACACATAGGACTAGATAATAAATCGGTTTCGCATGCCTCATCTTAACAAGTCAGAAGGCCAGCTTAGCTCGATTCACATTTGAGCTGGAGTTGGCTGGATTAGCTTGCAAGCTGGATAATAAGAACGACACAAACGAAACATGTACATGTATCCAAAGCTTAGTAATAGTAATACTAAGCAATCCATCCATAACCCTTAAGTTAAATAAATAAATTAATATCTATTGACACTTATAAATATTAGCAATTTCCGAGAATTCAAGTATCTTTGACTCTGACAAAAATATATAAAAATATTAATATTTATGATGCATAATTAATATTATTAGATACATTATTGAATATATTTTGATAATAAATTTATTTAGAGATACAAATATTACTAATATTTTTGTAATCTAGTCAAACTTAAAAAAGTTTGATAAGAACAAACTTCATAGTGGTGCCCTTTTCTGGACAGAGGAACCACACTAGAGTCATACAACATACTTTTGGTTGATTTTTTTGAGTGTTTGGTTGATTTTTTATTGGAATAAGGGGTAGAGCCGGTAGGAATGCATGAAATTTATCCGTCGAAAAAAAGAACAACACATGATAAGATACGCACATTCACATATTCTCGCGAAAGCACGTGGTCGTGAGTCGCGAGACTCGTGAATTGGTATGTGAGAGCAAGTCCAACGGACGTGCTATACTTGTGATGTGGGCTATTTTTAGAATTTTTACTACAAAACTTAAGCTCTTACAGTTTTGCTATCTTATTCTGTAAAATAGTAAACGGGCTATCCTATACTTTTATAAAGCCAAACCTCACAAGCAATTTTTCTTACATACAAGGTGTCCACCTCAACAGTCCACTGTCACTTACAATTAAAGCACAAGTAATTATGATATCTACATCAGCGAGAAACATTATCCACTAATATACATTTAGTTATCCACATCAGCGTGCCACGTTATTCACGAACATTAGTTTATAATAGTTAATATCTTCCTAAGAATTATATAAATAGTTGAATTTCATTTCAAATCAGTAGTTCTTGCCATGACCAAAGAAACCAAACCAGCTTGGCTCGCCGTTCGCCAAAATTGCTTGCCACATCAGTGCCCGCCCACGCATGCAATTATTTGGCGCGCGAATCCACCGGGAATATGGTTCAGATTTGCATGGCAGGTACATGGCATGGCAAGATTTCAATATAAAAGACTAAAAATAGCTAGGCTGTTGTGTAGTCCTTGTTTTTTTTAGAAATTGTCTATTTTACATAATGGCTAAATATGGAATTTGGCTGCTAAATTTTGGCCAATCTCTCGCATCTCGAGTTCCTAAATCGCTTTTTAATCATTGATTTTTAGTAAGATGAGAAAAAAACACTCTCCAACAACTCATAATCCATCCTCTTAATCTCGTAGAACTTGATAAAAGTCGCCTATTCCCCATAAAGTTATGCTTTTTCGAGTCGCGCATGTTTGTCGGCCAATCTAAAGGTGAAAAGACATGGAAAGAATAAAGAGTAGGAAAAGGTTCATGATGCAAATATACAAGAGAGAAAGAATATATAAAGGTGGTTAGGATAATTTAGAAACAGTATAGAATTCCTGATGTAAAATTGTCTTCTATATTTTAGAAGTAAATTATTAGAAACTTTTGGAGGTAGCATATTTTTTCTCTTTCAATATATTTTTATGAGTTATATAACATTTTATGTTTTTTTTAAGAAAATATTGGGTATTTTTTGGAGATGCTCCGGACCTGGCAGGGCCGCACACGAACCTGGCCCGTTAACCACAGACTCCGGCCCACGCGTCGTCCACCACCACGCGTTTCCTGATTCCCCGACGGCCGAAACCCTAGAAACCTCCTGCTAGAGAAAGAGAGGCGGAAAGGATGGACAGATTCTGGTGGAAAGAAGCGAACAAACGGCTCCAAGCTGCCCGCTTTGCGCCCAGCTTCTTCTCGCTGCGATTCTCCTCCGTCCGCTCGCGCCTCCCTCCTCCTCGCCGGCCCTTGTGCCTCGCTCTTCCTCACCGCCCCCCGCCCCTCCCTCCTCTTCTCGGGCTTCGTCCTCCGGCTCGCCGGCTCCGGCGCCTCCGTCAGCTTCTCGATCTGTCCTCCGGCTCGCTGGCCTCCGCGCCTCCCTCTCCCTCCTCTTGTGCTCGAGCGCCAGCGGCCTTGCCCGCGGCTCGCCTCGTGCCTATGGAGAAGCTGGATGAGAGCAAGTTCGAGCAGCGGCTAGAGCTCTGGGCGCTCCGCATTCCCCGTGAGCTCGCCTCCACAGTCACCCGCCTCCTTCGCTCCGGGTAACGCTTCTCCCTTGTTCCAGGGTCCAATCCAATTAATCTAGTAGGAACAGGAAAAACGAACGGATAAATTAGCCATAGTATATCCGTTGTGTTTAACGATTAGTTGGGGGCTCGTTTTTCCCCCTTCTCATCTGCGATTTCAGTTATCTGCTGGACAAGCCACGGGTTAAGTCTGTAGTTGAGGATCCCGAGGGCGACAAGAACCGGCTCGTCATACTGTCTGAAAAGATTCAGAAGCCCGGTATGTTACTCTTGGGATGGAACATGTCAATTGCATAGTTTTACTCTATGAACTGAGCAAACATTGCAGTGCCAAAGTCACCAAATCATGTTGGGATAGCCTGACATGCCATTAGCCCATTACTTCATTAAGCCTTAAGGCTATTTGAAATGTTCCTGTGGCTTTGGAAATCTTGACTCCCGTGTAACATAATCTTCTCTGTCCTGATTAGTCTCTTGGTATCAAAGGATAATGACTTACCCATGTTAATGTTGGCATTTTCTCTTGCCTCTAGCAGAAGATTGCTTATGTTTATGTCCATGGTATTTGTTGTGTAGATTTATCTGACATGCCGCAGCAGGCGCTTGATTCATTGAAGCAACTATGCAATGTTGATGTTGTACCTTATACATTGACCCTTGGTTATTCGTACTGGAGTGCAGGTCAGTCTAAGATCTTTTCTTTATAATCTGATTTCTGTTATGCTTTGGTATAGCGCTACTTTGTGGTACACATATCACTTTCCACATTCTTTGTTCTTTTATAAATTGTGCATAAAGTTCAAAGTCTTGTGTACTAAAATAAAATGGGGGTCGCAATTCGCCCATTATTGCCTGTTCATTGTCACTGGCGTTCGTCTTTCCCTTTCGTTTTGCAAGCTTTGAGCTGACAAAACCAGTATAATCTTTTTTAATTTCTTAATATTATGGGTTTGATCAATTTCTTTATTTGTGACAGATCACATTTTGAAGCAAATCCTTCCTGCTGGAGTGGAGGTACCCTCTTCGTATGAGACAATTGTTAAGTATACTAAACTTGATGATACTTTCTTCCATTTTGTTGTCATCTCTTTAAATATTTTTTGTTTGATGTCTGTGCAGGTCATGTTGCTCATCTGAACATATCTGATGACTTGCTAGCATATAAAAATGTCATAGGAAAGGTTATCTATGATGTAAGCACACTTCTATGCCCTTCTCTTTCTTAATAACTTGCTCACTGCCTCACTTCATACATTCTTTGACTCTCTGATTCTCAACACCGTGCATGCAGAACCCATATAAATTTTGCATAAAAATGGCCCCAAAAGAGGTTCATAACCAAACTTGCAAGCTCTGTAGATCGTCTCGTACAGATTTGGAAATGTTGTCAATTTATCTTGCTCTTCAATGCTGGTTGGTTGGGACCTTGCAATGACATGAAAGCAGTATTAAATGAGTTAACACTGTGAGCAGTTAACAATAAAAACATTAGATAATCTCTGTATCTCATGAACATACATGAAATTACTGCTGCCCATCTTTGTTGTTTTATTGCTTAGATGATCAGAATATCTGAAAACATCATAAAACATGCTGCAGAATGCTTGCTTTATAATTCACTAAGCATTTGCGTCATATCTATGCACAGAAAAATTATCCAAGGATTCAGACCGTGGTGAATAAAGTGGGGACAATAACAAATGAATTTAGAGTCCCAAAGTTTGAGATCTTAGCAGGGAAAAATGATATGGTTACTGAAGTTAAACAATATGGTGCAACATTCAGACTTGATTATGGTTTGGTCTACTGGAATTCAAGACTCGAGCATGAGCATATCAGATTAGTTTCCCTGTTCAAGAAAGGAGACGTTATATGTGACATGTTTGCTGGTATAGGTCCGTTTTCAATCCCGGCTGCTCAGAAAGGATGTGTTGTGTATGCAAATGACTTGAATCCAGATAGTGTTCATTATCTAAGAACTAATGCAAAGATTAACAAGGTTGATGACTATATATTCGCCTACAATATGGATGCTAGAGTGTTCATGCAAAATTTGATGACTGTGCCTGGTTTGGAAACTGGATCAGACTCTCAAGTTGCCACTGATGAATCCTATCCTAAAGAAGGGGTCCCTGGTAATGAAAATTCATCTTCAAATGGAAATCATAATGGTGCCCTCTTTTTTATGAGATTCCTATTCTCCCCTGCATACTGATTTTTTGTGGTCCTTCACACACTTACTTTACTGTTTCCTCAACTCTTTTCTAGATGTTCGTGAGGGCAGTCAAAAAGGTGCTAATGAATCCTCTTTGGCAAGCACTACTGTCAAAAAGCGACAACAAACTTCAGAAGGTAACTATGCTGTGTATTCTGCAGTGTCTTTAGTAAGTAGTAAACTTGCAAGAAGTCTACTATATGCTTCAAGTTCGAAATTTTGCGTTTACCAAAAAAGCTTAGGGACTGTTTAGTGCCTGCATTAGCCTGTATTCAGGCTTGTGCAGTACAGTTCACCCATGTTTGGCTAGTACGTGAGATTTGGTCGTAATATGCAATGCAGATTTGCACAAGCCGATGGGGCACTCAAAAATGAAATCTTCTCACTTCCCCCGCCTCTACTAGAACATGGAGATGACAACATGCAATACAATGTAATTAACCAAACACAATCTGACCAAACGCAGCTTGCCTATGCAGGACAACCAAACACCAAGATATTGTATAGATTTATGCTGTCTTAGGTTGTGCTGCATAAGGTCTAATGCAAGCTAAGCCTAATGCGAGAAACCAATCACACCCTTATTTTCATGAAACTTCTGTATGAGTGTGCGCTGTGCCAGATTTCTAACTAAACTAAAATTTCCTACTTGTCTCCCACAGGTGAACCTGATTGCCAAGATGGAGATGCTAATCAAACAAAAAGACGAAACAACAAGAGAGTGAGAGGACCAGGGCCACCACCATCCAAGCCATGGGAACACTTTGATCATGTACTGATGAATCTACCTGCTTCTGCTCTGCAGTTCCTTGGTAATGTTTTATCGTCTCCATTGGTTTTTTCTGATATACATTAAATATAGCATCACATTGTGACTGTTGGCTTTTTATAGCATGTTATAGAAGCTCTATTGGTTAGCAATACCCATTTATGACATTGGCTGGCTGGCCCCTCTTTTCTGCTTATTGCTCACGATCTTTAATTGAATTTCCTGTCTTCTCCAAGTGTCATTGTTATGACCGGCGTGGGCTATTCACGCCGAAAGCCCGCTAGTGGCTAGGACCCTAAAAGCCCATATTTATCTTGATTGCCATATTATTAGAATATTTATTAGAATATTTCCTATTTTAGTTAAGAGACATATAAATACTTGTAAACATTATTGAGATGGCAAGCAGAAACAATTATTGTTTCCGGCTTCCTCAGGGAGCCGGGAGAAACCCTAGCCGCCTTTCTCTCTTTCTGTGAACAGTACCGCGTCACTGTAGCGACGGTACTGTAGCGCCGCCACCTCTTCTTCCTCCTCTCGCGATCGCTGGCTCCTCGCCGCCGATCACCCTTCAAACCACACCCACCGATCGTCCACACGTACAACCTCCGATCGGTGAGGGGCAGGGAGCAGCAGCATATCAACCTGGTATCAGCCACCTTCGATCCGATGTCGCTGCCGCTGCCCGCTTCAACAGCGCCGCCGCCGGACCCCAACGTGTCCGTGCCGATCCCGTCCGCACCGATGCCGCCATCATCTCTGCCCGCGGGATCGCTGGCGCTGACCGCAACGTCTCCGCCCGCGGGATCGTTGCCGCTGGCCGCCAGGGCTTCCTCCTCCGCCGTGGGGGTGATGACCAACGAGCAGCTCACCGTGGCCGTCGTCGACCTCGGCAGGATGATGGCCGGCGTCCACACATTCCTCTTGGGACCGCAGCCAGGCGGGGCGCCGACTCACCCGCAGCCGCAGCTTCCGCCGGCGCCCAAACCGCAGCAGCCGCCAGGGCCACAGCAGCTGTTTTCGCCCGCCTCGGGCGCCGTCTACACCTACGGGATGCCGCAGGACAGCACAGCGCACAACACCGCGCCAGCAACGGCGGCTTCCCACGACAGCGTTCCCATCCAGGAGATCCAGTTTCCCCACTCGCCGTCCCCGCTTCCGCCGTGGCTCACCGACATCGCGCCGCCGGTCTACTCCGCGCCAGGGCGACCGTCGGTCCATTCGACCCCTCCCACCACAGCGGGCTTCGGCCATGGGGGCGTTCCGGCGTCGGGAACGCTCTATGGCGGCGTTGACGGCCCAATCTTCCACGGCTCCACCTTCTGTTCCGCGCCGGCTGCAGCTCCACCGCTCGGCGGGGCGCCCTCGGCTGCCGCTCCCGTGACGTTCGGCGAGACGCCTTTCCAGCCTCGGACCTACAAGATCGACTTCGCGACGTACGACGGCTCGGTCGACCCGCTGAATTGGCTCACACACTGTGAACAATTCTTCTGGGGCCAGCGCACTCCGGTGGAGCAGCGGACGTGGATGGCCTCCTACCACCTCACCGACGCCGCTCAGACATGGTACTACGCCCTCCTGTTGGACGAGGGCATGCCGTCCTGGGAGCGCTTCAAGGAACTTTGCCGTGTTCGTTTCGGACCGCCTATATACGGCTCGCGGTTGGCCGAGTTGGGACGCCTTCCCTTCCACTCCACGGTCCAGGAGTTTGCGGACCGCTTCCAGACGTTGCTGGCGCACTCCAGGGACATCTCCACGCGCCAAAAGGCGGAGCTCTTCGTCGGCGGCCTCCCAGAACACATTCGGGTCGACGTCGCGATGCGCGCCCCGACCGACCTCCAGACGGCCATGTTCCTCGCCCGCGCCTTTGAAACACGGGCTCTGGCCGCGGCAGCACCCCCTCCGCAGCGCGGCGCCCGCCCTCCCCCGCGGCCAGCTTTTCCCCCACGCCAACAGGGGGCTGCTGTGTCCGGGGCCCCGGCTGGCGCACCAGCGCTGCTTGCGCCGCCCGCCGCAGCCGCTGCAGCACCGGGCGCTGCAGCCCCGGTGGCACCCGTGCGGCAGTACCGTCGCCTCTCGCCGGCCGAGATGCAGGAACGCCGTCGTCAAGGCCTTTGCTACAACTGCGACGAGCAGTACGTGCATGGGCACGTGTGCCCCCGCCTGTTCTTCCTGGAGGCGGACGACTTCCTCAACGACGACGTGGAGGGCGCCGCCGCCGACGCGGCCGCGGCCTTGCTCGAAGAAGCCGCCGCTGCAGCGGATGCTCACGCTCACGCTCTTGTGGTTTCTGTACACGCTCTTGCAGGCATCAGGACGTTCCACACTATGCTCCTGCCCGTGACGATCAAGGGCGAGCGCCTCCTCGCCCTCCTGGACACCGGATCCACCCACACTTTCCTCCAGGGCGCAGCCATGCGGCGCCTTGGTCTCGCTCCTCAGGGGGGCGACCAGCTTCGCGTTACGGTGGCCAACGGCGAGCGCGTGCCCTGTGAAGGCATCGCACGCGACGTGCCCGTCGACATCTGCTGCCCGGGACCGCGCCGGTGGCAGTGCGGCCGTACCGGTACCCTCAGTTGCAGAAGGACGAGCTCGAGCGGCAGTGCGCCGCCATGCTGGAGCAGGGCATCATCCGCCCCAGTACTTCGCCGTTCTCGGCACCCGTGCTCCTCGTCAAGAAGGCGGATGGGTCGTGGCGCTTCTGCATCGACTACCGCGCGCTCAACGACCGTACGTCCAAGGACAAGTTCCCGATCCCGGTGGTTGACGAGCTCCTCGACGAGCTCCACGGGGCCAAGTACTTCACCAAGCTCGACCTCCGCTCGGGGTACCACCAGGTGCGCATGCACCCGGCGGACATCGAGAAGACGGCGTTCCGCACCCACCACGGCCACTTCGAGTTCCTGGTGATGCCGTTTGGGCTCTCCAACGCCCCTGCGACATTTCAGGCGTTGATGAACGATGTGCTCCGCCCCTTCCTCCGCAGGTTCGTGCTGGTTTTCTTCGACAACATTTTGATCTACAGCACGTCGTGGTCTGAGCACCTGCAGCATGTCGGCCTCGTCTTCACCGCCCTACGAGCCCACGGCCTCTTCCTGATGATGGATAAGTCTCATGTGTGGCTGGTCTTTGTGGGGCTATGATGCTCACATGGTCATGGTCCTTGTGGCTGTTTTTCTGTTTTTAGGACATCATCTTAGACTAGAGGACAGCATCTTAGAGGACAGCATCTTAGACTAGAGGACAGCATCTTAGCTAGGACAGCATATTAGCATCTTAGACTAGCATCTTAGACTAGCATCTTGGCATATGCTTGGCTGGCTAGCAGCCTATAAATATGTAACCCCAACCCCTTGGGTTGGCATGGCATTTGTGTGAGCTTGTGTGAGAAATAGACAAGAAAATTGCCCCAACTCCTAGTGTCATCCTCTCTCGATGAGAGTAAGACTTCTCCTACTACCAAGAGTGAGAATTCAGCGACTAACAACTGGTATCAGAGCCGTATTATCCTGTAGCCTGAGCATCTCTTGCTCATCTTCTCTCCCAGCCCCACAACAGCCCCATCTGTTGGCAGCAGCAGCTCCTCCGGCCGCTCCTGTTCACTCCTCTCCCAGCTCGTCTGAAGCAGCCCTCTCCCCACGCAGCAGCCCCCCGGTAGCGCGTCATGTCCGCAGGGCAGTCTCAGCGCTCGGTCGCCTCGAGCACGCGGCGTCGGCAGGAGGCCGAACTTGCCGCGGCAGAGGAACGCGAGCGAGCGGCGGCAGAGACCGCTGCGGCGGTGGCAAGGGCGTCGAGGCTAGCAGCGGCGGAGCTGGCAGCAGCCAGAGCGGAGGCGGAAGCAGCGGCGGCGGCGAATGCAGCGCGTGCGGCGGCGGCGGAGGTCGAGGCTCTGCGCGGCAGCATCGGCAGCTCCATTTCCGCTGACGACACCGCCGACGCGGACCTCGAGCTGCTAGAGAGGGAGGCAGCGCGAGCGCGGGCGGCGCAGTGGACAGCCGCGCACGTCCACGAGCGTGGCGGCAGCCCAGACAGGCGCGGACGCGCTGGCGGCGCTCCTGGAGGAGGCGCGCACGGCGGTGGCGCTCCTGGAGGAGGCGCGCACGGCAACGGTGGCGGACGGGTCGATGGAGAGCGCGGCCTTCACAGGCAGCGTGGCTCTCTCTCCCCGGATCGGTACCGACGGGTCGATGGAGAGCGCGGCCTTCACAGGCAGCGTGGCTCTCTCTCCCCGGATCGGTACCGTGGTTACCACGGGCTCCAGGCTGTTGTCAGGGACGTCGGTCCCGGCGGTGGGAGGCCTACCCTCACCAAGACCAACTACGTCGAGTGGGCTGCGGTGATGAGGGTAAAGCTCCAGGTGCGGCACATGTGGGAGGCAGTCCGGTACGGCGACGTCGACTACGACCTAGATCGACGGGCGCTGGATGCTCTCATCGCTGCAGTCCCGCCCGAGATGCAGTTCTCGCTTACCAGCAAGCGGACTGCCAAGGAGGCTTGGGACGCCATCGCTGCGGCACGCATCGGCAGCGACCGCGCCCGCAAGTCCACACTGCAGGCACTTCGCAAGGAGTGGGAGAACCTGGCTTTCAAGCCAGGTGAGGACGTTGATGACTTTGCTCTCCGTCTCAACACTCTGTTGCAGAAGATGGTGCAGTTCGGCGACGACACCTACGGCGAGGAGAGAGCTGTCGAAAAGCTCTTCCGCTGCGTCCCCGAGAAGTACAAGCAGATGGCTCGCTCGATCGAGTCGCTGCTGGATCTCTCCACGATGTCGATCGAGGAGGCGATAGGTCGCCTCAAGGTCGTCGATAGTGATGAGCCACAGTCCCTCTCAGGGCCCATCACCACTGGCGGGAAGCTCCTTCTCACTCGGGAGCAGTGGCTTGCCAGCCAGGGTGACCGGAGGAAGGGGGAGCCTTCTTCCGCGACAGGCGGCCGCAAGCGTGGCAAGCCACGTAAGGCGCGCAGAGACGCCCAGGCCGGGGCGCGAGGACGTGCCGAGGGTGATGCCCGCGGAGGCGCCCAGGGCGGCGCCGTCGGCAGGCACAAGCCGGCACGAGACGACGCCTGCCGCAACTGCGGCCAGCTTGGCCATTGGGCCAAGGACTGTCGACAGCCACGACGCGGCCAGGCCCACGTCGCACAGGCGGAGGAGGAGGAGCCGGCTCTGTTCATGGCACATGCCAGCATCGAGCTACCTCCAGCGGCACCGGCCGCAGCGGCTCTCCTCCACCTTGACGAGCCAAAAGCACACGCCCTCCTCGGCGACAGCTCCGGCAACGACAAGACTGACGGGTGGTGCCTCGACACCGGCGCCACCCATCACATGACCGGTCGACGGGAGTTCTTCACCGAGCTTGACTCTAGCGTCCGAGGCTCCGTCAAGTTTGGGGATGCCTCCGGCGTGGAGATCAAGGGCGTCGGCTCCATCATCTTCACCGCCGTGTCTGGTGAGCACAGGCTGCTCACCGGAGTCTACTACATCCCCGCGTTGAGGAACTCCATCATCAGCTTGGGACAGCTGGATGAGAACGGTTCGCGCGTGGTGGTTGAGGACGGAGTCATGAGGATTTGGGATCGTCGTCGTCGCCTTCTTGCCAAGGTATCCAGAAGCGCAAATCGACTCTACGTCCTTAACGTGCAGGTGGCACAACCCCTCTGTCTCGCTGCTCGTCGGGACGACGAGGCGTGGCAGTGGCACGAGCGTTTCGGGCACCTTCACTTTGAGGCCCTGAAGCGGCTCAGTGCCACGGAGATGGTGCGAGGCCTGCCGTGCCTCGACCATGTGGAGCAGCTCTGCGACGTCTGCGTGTTGACGAAGCAGAGGCGACTCCCCTTTCCCCAGCGGGCGAGCTTTCGAGCCAAGGAGAGGCTCGAGCTCGTGCACGGGGACTTGTGTGGCCCGGTGACACCGGCCACACCGGGAGGACGACGCTACTTCCTGCTGCTCGTCGACGACCTCTCCCGCTACATGTGGGTGATGGTCCTCGGCAGCAAGGGAGAGGCTGCGGACGCCATCAGACGCGCGCAGGCTGCTGCGGAGGCGGAGTGCGGCCGCAAGCTGCGCGTGCTGCGCACCGACAACGGCGGCGAATTCACGGCGGCTGAATTCGCGTCGTACTGCGCTGACGAGGGCATTCAGCGCCACTACTCCGCGCCGTACAGCCCGCAGCAGAACGGCGTCGTCGAGCGGCGCAACCAGATGGTTGTGGGGATGGCTCGGGCCCTCCTCAAGCAGAGGGGGATGCCGGCTATCTTCTGGGGAGAGGCGGTGGTGACGGCCGTCTACATCCTCAACCGCTCGCCTACCAAGGCGCTCGACGGCAGGACGCCGTACGAGGCTTGGCATGGGCGCAAGCCGGCGGTCTCCCACTTGCGGGTCTTCGGCTGCCTCGCATTCGCCAAGGAGCTTGGCCACATCAGCAAGCTCGACGACAGGAGCACTCCGGGAGTGTTCATCGGCTACGCGGAGGGCTCGAAGGCCTACCGCATCCTCGACCCGAAGACACAGCGTGTGCGCACGGCGCGCGACGTTGTGTTCGACGAAGGGCGAGGATGGGCGTGGGACAAGGCAGTGGACGACGGCTCAGCTCCGACGTACGACGACTTCACTGTCGAGTACGTCCACTTCGAGGGAACTGGGGGAGTAGGCAGTTCTTCTTCGGCGAGCGCGTCTACCCCAGTCTCCGAGCCTCCACCGACCCCGGCACCTGCTACTCCGACAGCACCACGCTCTCCAGCCAGGACCTCGGCTGCGATGAGCTCTTCGTCGGCTCCACCACAGCCGGCAACGCCACGCACTCCAGCACTGACAGGCACCACTCCGGGCACGTCTACTCCACCACCAGCTCGTGTCGAGCACGGCCCGGTTGAGCTCGCTACTCCGCTCTCTCACGACGAGGAGCGCGTCGACGCGTACCACGACGGTGAGCCGTTGCGGTACCGTACGGTGGAGAACCTTCTCGGCGACCAGCCGGTGCCGGGACTGGTGCCTCACGACCTGGAGGACCTGGAGGCGCAGTTGCACCTTGCGTGTGACGACGGCGAGCCTCGGTCATTCGCAGAGGCCGAGAGACACGCGGCATGGCGCGCCGCGATGCAGTTGGAGATGGATGCGGTTGAGAAGAACCGCACCTGGGAGCTTGCTGACCTTCCTCGTGGTCATCGCGCGATCACCCTTAAGTGGGTGTACAAGCTGAAGAGGGATGAAGCCGGTGCCATCGTCAAGCACAAGGCTCGCTTGGTGGCACGAGGTTTCGTGCAGCAGGAGGGGGTCGACTTCGACGACGCCTTTGCTCCCGTGGCACGGATGGAGTCCGTGCGACTCCTCCTTGCGCTAGCTGCCCAGGAGGGCTGGCGTGTTCACCACATGGACGTCAAGTCGGCGTTCCTTAACGGCGACTTGAAGGAGGAGGTCTACGTGCACCAGCCGCCGGGATTTGCGATCCCCGGCAAGGAGGGCAAGGTGCTCCGCCTGCGCAAGGCCCTCTATGGCTTGCGGCAGGCACCGAGGGCGTGGAATGCCAAGCTGGATTCCACGCTAAAGGGGATGGGCTTCGAGCAAAGCCCGCACGAGGCGGCCATCTACCGACGGGGCAATGGAGGTAATGCCCTGTTGGTGGGTGTCTACGTCGACGACTTGGTGATCACCGGCACCAAGGATGCGGAGGTGGCGGCATTCAAGGAAGAGATGAAGGCCACCTTCCAGATGAGTGACCTGGGGCCTCTCTCCTTCTACCTGGGAATCGAGGTACACCAGGATGACTCTGGGATCACGCTTCGACAGACCGCCTACGCCAAGCGCGTCGTTGAGCTAGCTGGGCTCACCGACTGCAACCCAGCTCTCACTCCGATGGAGGAGAGGCTGAAGCTGAGCCGCGACAGCACGACGGAGGAGGTGGACGCTACACAGTACCGGCGTCTTGTGGGGAGCCTTCGCTACCTCGCCCACACACGGCCGGACTTGGCATTCTCCGTCGGCTACGTTAGTCGGTTCATGCAGCGACCGACGACGGAGCACCAGCAGGCTGTGAAGAGGATCATCCGCTACGTTGCGGGGACTCTCGACCACGGCCTCTACTACCCGAGGTGCCCTGGGGCGGCACACTTCGTCGGGTACAGCGACAGCGACCACGCCGGCGACATCGACACCAGCAAGAGCACGAGCGGGATCCTCTTCTTCCTCGGCAAGTGCCTCGTTAGCTGGCAGTCGGTCAAGCAGCAGGTGGTGGCCCTGTCCAGCTGCGAGGCCGAGTACATAGCGGCCTCCACCGCTTCGACTCAGGCGCTCTGGCTCGCTCGACTGCTTGGTGATCTCCTCGGCAGAGACACTAGAGCGGTGGAGCTCAGGGTGGACAGCAAGTCCGCTCTGGCCCTGGCAAAGAACCCCGTGTTCCACGAACGCAGCAAGCACATCCGGGTGAGGTACCACTTCATCCGAAGCTGTTTGGAGGAAGGGAGCATCAAGGCGAGCTACATCAACACCAAGGACCAGCTTGCGGACCTGCTCACCAAGCCCCTTGGGAGGATCAAGTTCCTTGAGCTCTGCTCCAGGACCGGGATGGTTCAACTCTCCCACAAGACGACGCACAAGACTTAGGGGGAGAATGATGGATAAGTCTCATGTGTGGCTGGTCTTTGTGGGGCTATGATGCTCACATGGTCATGGTCCTTGTGGCTGTTTTTCTGTTTTTAGGACAGCATCTTAGACTAGAGGACAGCATCTTAGACTAGAGGACAGCATCTTAGCTAGGACAGCATATTAGCATCTTAGACTAGCATCTTAGACTAGCATCTTGGCATATGCTTGGCTGGCTAGCAGCCTATAAATATGTAACCCCAACCCCTTGGGTTGGCATGGCATTTGTGTGAGCTTGTGTGAGAAATAGACAAGAAAATTGCCCCAACTCCTAGTGTCATCCTCTCTCGATGAGAGTAAGACTTCTCCTACTACCAAGAGTGAGAATTCAGCGACTAACACCTGAAGAGGTCCAAGTGCTCTTTCGGGTCCCTCTCCGTCGCCTACCTCGGCCACGTCATCAGCGCCGACGGCGTCGCCATGGACAGCGACAAGGTGGCCGCGGTCGCCTCGTGGCCGCTACCGCGCTCTCCGCGTGGGGTGCGTGGCTTCCTGGGCCTCGCCGGCTACTACAGGAAGTTCATCCGTGACTTCGGCTCCATCGCGGCACCACTCACACGTCTCCTGCGGAAGGATGCTTTCGTTTGGACGGTGGAGGCGGATGAGGCCTTCGCTGCCCTGAAGCGGGCGCTCTCGTCGGCGCCGGTTCTACAGATGCCCGACTTCGAGCGCCAGTTCGTGGTCGACTGCGACGCGTCCAGCACCGGCTTTGGCGCCGTTCTACACCAGGGGGGGGGACCCCTGGCCTTCTTCAGTCGACCCTTCGTCGGCCGCCATGTCAAGCTGACGGCCTATGAGCGTGAGCTCATCGGGCTGGTGCAAGCCGTCCGGCACTGGCGCCCGTACTTGTGGGGGCGTCGGTTCCTCGTACGCACCGACCACTACAGCCTGAAGTTCCTCTTGGATCAGCGGCTGTCCACCGTGCCTCAGCACCAGTGGCTCAGCAAGCTGTTCGGGTTCGATTTCACCGTCGAGTACCGCCCGGGCGGCTCAACTCGGCGGCCGACGCGCTGTCCCGCCGCGACGAGGAGACTGCGGCGCTTTGTGCCCTCTCGGGGCCCTCCTTCGACCTCTACGCCGACATCCGCCACGCCACCGCGGCTGACCCGGTCGCGCGCGACCTGCTGCAGCAGCTGGAGGCTGCGTCTCTGGGCGAGCCGTGGGCAGCCGCCGACGGTTTCCTCCTCCACGGCAAACGCATCTACGTGCCTGCAACCGACGACTTGCGCCACCAGGTGGTGCACCTGGCCCACTCGGCTGGACACGAGGGGGTCTAGAAAACCCTTGTGCGCCTCCGCGCGGATTTCTACATCCCCGGCGACCGCCAGCTGGTGCACGACTTCGTCCGCTCCTGCGACGTGTGCCAGCGGAACAAGACGCCGACCACACAGCCGGCTGGCCTCCTTCAGCCCTTGGACGTTCCGTCGCAGGTCTGGGCTGATATCTCCATGGACTTCATTGAGGGGCTGCCGAAGGTGCACGGCAAGTCTGTGGTCCTGACGGTGGTGGACCGCTTCTCGAAGTACGCCCACTTCATCGCGCTCAGCCACCCCTACACCGCCGCCTCCGTCGCCCGTGCCTTCTTTGACGGGATCGTGCGCCTGCACGGTTTTCCCAGCTCCATCGTCAGCGATCGCGACCCGGTCTTCACCAGCAACCTCTGGCGCGATCTCTTTAAATGTGCAGGTGTCAAGCAGCGGCTCAGTACGGCCTTTCACCCCCAGACGGACGGCCAGTCCGAGGTCGTCAACAAGATCATCGCGATGTATTTGCGCTGTGCGACGGGTGATCGGCCTCGCTCGTGGGTCGACTGGCTCTCCTGGGCGGAGTACTGCTACAACACCTCGTACCACACGGCGCTCCGAGCGTCGCCGTTCGAGGTTGTGTACGGCCGACCCCCGCCACCCCTCCTGCCACACCACGCCGGGGCGGCCCAGACAGAGGCGGTGGACGCCATGCTGCGGGACCGCGACACGTTCCTGGCGGAGGTTCGCGAGCGTCTTCTTCAGGCCCAGCAGTACGCCAAGCGCCACTACGATGCGCACCATCGCGAGGTGGAGTTCGACGTGGGCGCATGGGTGCTGCTCCGACTTCTCCACCGAACCACCCATGCGCTTGCCTCGCCGTCCAAGGGCAAGTTGCGCCCACGCTACGCCGGGCCGTTCCAGATCGTCGAGCGCATCGGGCAGGTGGCTTATCGTCTCCGACTCCCCGCGGACGCGCGCCTGCATGACGTTTTCCATGTGGGGCTGTTAAAGCCTTACAATTACGCCGGCTCACCACCATCAACACCGGCCGTGCTGCCACCGGTTCAGGACGGGCGGCTGCTGCCAGCCCCTGCGCAGGTTCTGCGCGCCCAGCTCCGTCGCGGCGTGTGGCGCATCCTCGTCAAGTGGCAAGGACTTCCGGAGGACGACGCCACCTGGGAGCACCTGGACGACTTCAAGACTCTCTACCCGGATGTGCAGCTCGAGGACGAGCTGTTTGCCGAGGCGGGGAGAGATGTTATGACCGGCGTGGGCTATTCACGCCGAAAGCCCGCTAGTGGCTAGGACCCTAAAAGCCCATATTTATCTTGATTGCCATATTATTAGAATATTTCCTATTTTAGTTAAGAGACATATAAATACTTGTAAACATTATTGAGATGGCAAGCAGAAACAATTATTGTTTCCGGCTTCCTCAGGGAGCCGGGAGAAACCCTAGCCGCCTTTCTCTCTTTCCGTGAACAGTACCGCGTCACTGTAGCGACGGTACTGTAGCGCCGCCACCTCTTCTTCCTCCTCTCGCGATCGCTGGCTCCTCGCCGCCGATCACCCTTCAAACCACGCCCACCGATCGTCCACACGTACAACCTCCGATCGGTGAGGGGCAGGGAGCAGCAGCATATCAGTCATATAGACATTTCCTATGCTTTTGAATAAAAAACTTCTGAGACCTTGCAAGTCGGTGTTAAATGACTAGTCTACAATCAGGTTAGTGCACTTGAGGCAAACTCTTATTCTTGGAGAACTGCATTCTGTATTCCTTACTCGCATCAGCATCCATCAAATGCTTTGCCCATTAGCAACTAGAAGCTTTGGTTGGTACTCTGGTGTCAGGATTTTCTTTTCTACATTAAATAAGTTGAGTTCTGCCTACAGTTAGCAAATATGTAGTCATTGTTTGGAAAAATATTTTCTACATTCAGTTGTCATTATGTATTAGCTACAATTGCTCAGAGTTTTGGTTCATGATATATGGACCTTTGTGCAGATTGTTTTGATGGTCTCATCCAAAAGAAATACTGGACAGGCCCACTACCTTGGATACACTGTTATTGTTTCATCCGTTCAAGTGAATCTGAAGAATCAATACTCTCTGTAAGTCCACTGCTATTTGATTATTACTTAGATGTTATTTAATTGATCGTATCATGACTGTCATTATATGCCACCTGTATCTGTATGTACTATCAGCTGTGAGATAGTACTGCTTTCATTTTAACAAAAGCATTTTTCCTTTATGCAGGAAGCACAGAATAAATTAAATGCTAAGATAGCAGAACCAATATTCCATAGGGTTCGTGATGTTGCACCAAACAAGGTATGTAATGTTTTTATTCAGTGTACTTGTCAACAAGACTAGGTACACACTTTTCTGTTTCATTGAACATAAGAGTTGACCGTGCCCCAAAATTTGGGCCTTGGACTAAATGTAAGGCTCAAAATCGGTACCAAATTTCCTCGTATTGAATGGTATTCACAAACAGTGGCAGTTGTTTCCATGGTGAAGGCCTGAAGGGAGTAAAATAGATTTTAGAACATGATCTTTCTCTGGGGCTGAAACTGGTATCAACGTTTTCAAAAGTTTTTCTATGCTGTCGATTCCAGTTGTGCCCCTGGTAACAGTAACTTTGCAGCAATGACTGATACTGATATATAATAAACTCTCTACCTGAAATGTTTAAACCAGCTAATTTTTGCTGGTTTCCAGTGAAATCTGGGGCAGTTGGCAAACATTGGGGATTCTTATTCTGTGTAGGCGAGCCTACTGAAAAATACCTTTTCTCGTCTGAGGACAGTAGAGAAATACGTGGATATGACCAACGAGCTAATGCAAGTTGAGTTGTTTTTAGTTTCAGAAGGATGGCATTGATTATTTTGGGGATTCACTTTTATGTTTGACATTTGTTGCAGGCTATGTTTTGTTTGAGCTTCAAGCTACCTATGGAGTGTCTCAAGGAGGATGACAGTGAGAATCACATTGAATCAGTTGCCTAGTAGACCATGCAATATTGTGCTCCCATAGTTTTTACTTATCGATCTGCAATTTTGCTGGTGATTCTGAGGTTAGTAGTTGTAGATAGATCTGTATCACCATCTCATGGCAATAAGAGATTAAACAGGTTGTTTCTGATGCTAAATGTGAGTAATCACTGATCAGGTGTCATATAACCATGGAAGATGCTTTGGTTGCTGAAATCAAGACGCTGGTAGCAATATATGATTCAAAGCGTGGTGCCATTGGTTTGATTTACAGGAAGTTCCCTGTTTCTTTGCAAAGGATTTGTATTCACCACTACTTGAGTCCCAAATCTTACAAGGATTCAAGTTGGTTTTTGGCCATGTAAAAGACCTACCCGGAACTTGTAAAATATTACTAGTATCCAAAGTATTGATTTTTCACATTGTTTTGTTCATGATTTGAAGAAATTGTCCAGTTTGGCATGACTTATTGCTGCTGCGGCTGATTTGTAGGTTTGATTTGTTGTGAGAGAAAAACACTGTTTCCATAGCTAAAAAAATAGGGTTGATTTTGGCTGATAAGCTTAAGCGGGCAATTTGTTCAGAACTCAGGACCGTTTGTAGTACTTGTCACATGTGCTCTCTTTACCCCAAGTGAAAGTGTCAGCGAGACAAATGTTATGTTAAAAACATGAAAGTGTCTCTCAGTCTGGTACTAGCATAGCAACAAAGTGGCTTAGTAGAATTATCATGTTCACAATTGAGAGATACTACAGTCAAAGATGTACAACACATGACGCTAGCTTGAACACAGTAAAATTCTTCTGGTACACAGCAGGAGAAGAAACAAAACTCCTGCGCTTTCTGCCCTTATTTAACCGAGATCAGGGACGATTAGGTAGTCCTCGTCGTCGGTGACCTCGATCCGGGCCTTCTTACTCTGGCGCCCCCCGGCGCCGGTAGCGGCTTTGGCCGGCCTGTAGTACGCCGCGTTGTTTGCCGCCTGGGATCCGAAAAGCTCCGGAACCTCCGCCAACGTCCTGCCGGCCTTGGGCGCCTGCTCGTGGAAGGGGTCGATGTCGGCGAACCACTCCAGCTCCTTGAACCCGAGCGGTGACTCCTTGTGCAGCTGCAAAACAAAAGACCATGAGACGGGACCCGGTGGGTGGTCGGACATGGACCGGCGGAGCTTGTGCTATCGTCTTGCCTTGTCGCTGGACTCGTAGTCGGAGAACTGCAGCAGCTCGTCGACGGCCCAGCCCTGCGGCAGGAACTGCGGTGGCGACGGCACCTGCTGCCCCGCGGCGGAGACGGCCTGCGGTGGCTCGATGGTGGCCTTGGGCGGGGCGTGGTGGTCGGAGTCGTGGGCGTCGCAGGCGCCGTCGCTGCAGGAGGAGGCGGAGGCGAAGCCGACGCGGATGCCGGTGGCCAGGTAGCGCTGGTGGTTCCCGGAGAGCGTGCCCGGGACGTGGATGGGCTCGTCGCAGTCCCGGCAGAAGAGCGCCCGGTCCTCCACGCAGAAGATGAACGCCGCTTTCTCCTGCGACCGCGAGCGAGCAAGGTTAACTTGTGCCGCCGCCGCTTGTGCATGCGCTGGTTAGTACGTGCGTGATGACGTACGTACGTACCTGGCAGACGTCGCAGCGCGGGAGCGTGGCGGAGAGCGCCTCGAGCGGGAGGCGCTGGTGCTTGCTGGCGAGCTTGTTGGCGGCGTGGATCTCGACGTCGCAGCGCGCGCACAGCGCGGCTTCGTCGGCGCAGCACACCACCGTGGCAGCCGCGCCCTCGCACGCGTCGCACTGGATCTTCATGGCCGCCGCCCCACCTCTCAGCTCGCTATCCTGCCTCACAACACTCAGCCAACAACGAGAGGGAGGCAAAGGACGAAGAAGAAGATAAGGCCACTGACTGTGGTGGAGGACGAAGGAGAGAAGAGGCCGGCAGGCAAGGGAGAGGGGAGATCCAGCGGGCGGGCGAGTGGCGCATATAAGCCGCTTGCGCGAGCACGCAACTCGAGCAATCAGTGAGCTGCCGGGCCGAGCTTGTGGTGGAGGACTCGCCGGGGGACGACTTGTGGCCAGGGGCTCCCGGCTCGTCTCCCACCCGTGCACTGTAGCTACGCCGGGAGCACGCTTGGGCGCGCTGATTTTGATCTCATGTGATCTGCTGACTCGGCGAAACGGGATCACGACTGTACTATCGGCTTTATATTATGGATAGAAAAAAAAATCGCAAGGAACTCGTGGTCGTAGGAGGAGCTTCGTGCCTTCATCTCAGTTCTCTCGCATGTTCTAGATGGGCATTCATGAAAAATGCTGCGGTAGCTTTAGCTGTCGGTGGACGAAAATACCTCTGCCACGATAATTCTGTTCCCATGGATATCCATATCTGGCTGACCTGAATTTGGTGAAATGTTTCCAAATCCACGCGCCTATATATTGTGTACATGTAGATTTAGTCAATATATACTTTTATATGCTGTTGTATGGTTTTTTTTTAAAAAGAACTGGTTAGCGTAATCAAGATGTGTATCTGCTAGATCGCTTTTTAAATTTGCCGTAACAGACTCTTTCCTTTTTAAGAAAAAAAGTACATTGCGTGCTATACTGCTGCCATCATGCAGCATGATCGAGCATGTATTATTAATGCTATTTCTTCCTTTTGGTTTATATTATATGCGTGATCGTGCATTTCTTAATCTTCTCGCCGTACGTATCACTCGTCTGTTTGCTGGTTGGTTTTTGGGCTGGTTTGGACTGGCTGGTGCTGGTTTATTGTGAGAAGAAAATACTGTTGACTGTCTGGTTTGGGCTGGCTGAAACCAACAAGCGAATAGGCTGACTGAAATATTTCTCTTGATGCTGTTTGTGAACAATATTATATGTGTGACCGTGCATTTCTTATCTTCTCCCCGTACGTATCACTCAAATATTTCTCTTAATGATGTTTGTGAACTTGCATTCTTTGCTTAACAGGTAATTATATTATTAATAAGTTGGACAACAAAACATGCAACCCTGTCAACATGAAAAAAAAGGGGGCTTCGTGGCCCAGTCGTTTTGCTCGGCAAAGGCCATGAGCACATCGCCATTCTTCAATGCCAAGTTGCTCTCAGCTTGTGGATGAGGTTTTTTTCGCGAGGGTCCGCTGGAGATGTTAATTCGGTAATAGTGAAGTCCGGAGATGTGCCACACCATCACTGTGCATATTTTATTGCCACATCAGTGACCCACTTATGTTATTTCTAGTGCATTATATCATCAAACGATACTGCTTCTCTCTCGTTGTTAATTGACCACAAAACTATCTGTTATGATAGCACCTATTAGAACTAGCCTATTATTTATAGAGTAGGAAATATGGTACGGACCAACACAACCAGTTGGAGAAGCATTCCGATTCCATAGAGGGCATATTGTTACCACACTATGCTCCCAAAGTTGAGGTTTTGGATTCCCCTAAACCGAGTCTTTGTATTGAGTGTTGATACATAGATATGTTAGAGCTAGGAGTAAGGATAGTTATGTTGGCATCAAATGAATACATTATGAAAATATAAATCATGATGTATCTAATGATACTAATTTGTTGTCATAAATATTGGTGTTTTTTTCTATAAATTTAATTAAATTTAAATAGTTTGATTTAGGACAACTCTAGAGGTTAATTTATTTTGGGACAGAGGTAGTATATTTAGAAGAAAAAAAGTTATATCTGTCTTGAAATGATACACATATTTTGATTAGGAAAAAATCATACAAAATGGATTTTAACCCTAAATGTCTCTTAGGGTACGTGTAATTCACTAAATAATCAATATCATCTCCAATATACTTTGAATACGAATCTACTATGAAAGTTTTATCTTCTAAACTTATATATAAGTTAAACAATTGTTTATAAAGTTTGCTCAATGAAAGAGGGAAATATGACATCATGAAGACCTTGTTTTGTCGGGCTCCCTTTGGCTCCAACTCCGTGCTATAGTATCGAAGGAGCCACAAAATATGACTTCTTCGGGCTCCAAGTTTATTTCATGGGAAAGAAAAACTTCTTCCAAGAATGTTGCTGCTACAGTGCTGGTGCGGAACAGAAGCCGGAGTGGCGAAGCCACAAGAGGCTGTGTCAAACAAGCTCTAAGAGAAAACTATCGATGTGCTACACCATGGCTACTGTTCATGTATGCAACACTATTCTCTTTATCCTAAAAAAGTGTAATTCTAGAATTGTTTAGACAAATTAATGTTATAGGGAAATAACAGATATGACCCTTTTAAAAACTCTTACTCCGCCTATCTCAAAAAGCATGTAAATCACGCTTACCGAAGAATCAAACAATTCTAAAATTAACTAAGTTTATATAAATAATATCAAAAATTATATTTTAGGGTCTGTTTGGCACAGCTCACAATAACTTCATAAACTGTTGTGAGCTGTTTTTTTAAACACTCATTTTAAAAACAGCTCCTCTCACAAAGATATGACTTGGGATAAAGCTGAAAATAGTAGTTTATCCTAGCCCTCTCTCATGAGTTGTTGATAAAGCTATTTTACCAAATACTTTTTTCAAAACAGCTGCTTGTGTGGTAAAATTGAGTTGTGTCAAACATACTATTGTGTAGGACGAAAAACATATTATATTGTAGTACTAGCACTCCGGAGATCCTCGCAACTCGCAAGTCTACTAGTTCTAGTGAGGCTAGGGTAGTGTTTAGTTGGCGATTTTTTTTGGCGATTTTTTTTGGAAAATAGTACTGTAGCATTTTTGTTGTTATTTGGCAATTAGTGTCCAATCATAGTCTAATTAGGCTTAAAAGATTCGTCTCGTGAATTTCGTCTAAACTGTGTAATTAGTTTTATTTTTTATTTATATTTAATGCTTCATGCATACATCCAAAGATTCAATGTGACGAGAAATCTTGAAAAATTTTATAAAATTTTGAGAACTAAACAAAAATTTTGTAAAATTTTGAGAACTAAACACTAGAGCTCGAAGGAGTACGTCATCTTCCGTATCCGTATCAAAAAAACATTGAACTAGTCCTATCATGGATCATCATGACATTATACGAGAAAGAAGGAAAGAAAAACCCCGGTGCCACCAGCAATTCAGCAGCGAGCCAGAGACCGCCGCCCGTTCTGAGTTCTCACGCTTGAGAACTGAGGTTGACGCCAGCCGCTGGGATTGCACGCGCCTGCACTGCACCTGCACCTGCACCTGCACCTGCACGCAGCAGTGCAGCATGGTCCGGCATTAAACGCCGACGTGCCGACGGCCGAACCGCGGCGCGCCATTCGCCTCTTCACTGTCTGGATCTCAGGATCTGCCGCGATCACTGGGCCTGGTTTAGATTAAGTTTTTTTACTTTCTTTTCATCACATTAAATCTTTAGATATATATATAGAGTATTAAATATAGATAAAAAAATAACTAATTACACAGTTTAATTATAAATTACGAGACGAATCTTTTGAGCATAGTTAAGCCATAATTAGACAATAATTATCAAATATAAACAAAAATACTATAGTGTCATCCCTAACCTCAATCTAAATGAGGCCCTTGGTTGGCTTTCCGTCTGAACTGGCAGTTGGGGGACTTGTGGCGTAGGGCGCCGGGCGGGTCCCTTTCTCCGTGCTACTAGTACAGCGCATTGACGGGCAGAGGTTGACGACGGAGATGGGCGCCGCAAGGGCCCGTCGTCCGCTGCGAGAAGCAAGAAATGCTTATCCGGGCGCTACTGGGGCTGTGACTTGGCGTCTTGGTTGGATAGGAGCCATGAAAAAGCGTACGCCTTTTGCTGTGCTGTTGGATTGAGCATTTCGGCTCAGGCTTCGTTGGGCAGGATTTCACCTCACCAGTAAAGCTATATTTTTTTTTGTTTTAGCTCCACGAACAGTTTTGTCGGTGAAGCTGAAGCGGTTTTGGTAAATCGTTTGACAAAATAGCTTCCCTGTGAAAGCATGTTTTTAGGGGCCTGGAGGAGGAACCGGGAAAAGCCACTTTTTTTTTTTTTGCTCCATCCCACCCCAAATTACTATGAGAGCATGTTTTTAAGGGCTTCACAAGTGAAACTATTTTACTTTACCCTGTTTGGTAGAAAACGGCTCCGAATAACTCTGAAACCGGTGGAAAAGCCCTACCAAACAGAACCTAAATATTGGATGAGCTGACGTGGAGGATAGAACGTTGGCTGATTTTAAGAGAAGCAGGAGTATTTTCTTGATGACCTGTCTTTCTGTTATATTATACCAGAATGGCCAGAAAGTCTACATGCAACTATATGCAGGAATAAAGCCAGGAACAGATATATGGGATACGTGTAAAAGTGTAAAAGTGCCGAAGAAAGTTGGCCCGCCCTGGTACCTGGGTGGAGTGGACAGTGGACTCTGTGGTACAAGACCTTGGAATAGCGTCGCACTTTTTCCTGATGATGATGCTCCTCTTGCTTTTTTTTTCTTCCTCCGACGAAATGCTCCTCCTGTTTTCCGCTGATAGCAATTTGTTGAATGTTAATGTTAATGTCCGGCGGCTTCAACAGTTCCACCTTGCAAACTCCGTTTTAAAGCGTAGTTCGTTATGTTTTTGTCCTAAACCAAACTAGTCTACTTTTGACAAGTTTATAGGAGAATGGAACACCTAGTACATCGACTAAGTCAAACTTGAAGTAGTTTCATTAAACAAACTAGTCTACTTTTGACGAGTTTAAAGGAGAATGGAACATCTTGTAAACGTTAGCATATTTGTTTATAATATAAATAAACTTGATTAAAATTAGAGAAGTTTGACTCAAGATAAAAAAAAAATACAGTTCAGAACGGATAGTACTGTATTTGGATTTGCTATATGACACTCTGAGTGTTTCTCGTCTTATCAATCTTTTTAGTCAATTTTCATCATATTCTTTAAGGGGGAATTCCTCGTGTGTCATTAAAAAAGATCGCAATGCCCTGTGTGTCTCTGAAAAAGTTCAGCGGTCTTCAGCACCACTGCTCCAACTTTTTTGTGCCCTCCATGCCACTGCCATCAGTTAGGGCTCTAACGACGTCAAACTGCCGGTGTGAAAAGTCGAAAATACCCTTAAGTCTAAATATGTCATTAATTTTTTTAGCATCTTAACGACTTCAAATGAAAAAACTCAAAACTAGAAAGTTGTAGATCTCGTCGAGATCTATAATTTTCATATAAAAATTATCTTCATTTATGTCGGATACCATAAAAAGGGGTACCCTAAGCAAGAACCGAAAAGATTGCTTAGACCTTACAAATATCAAAGCCGAAGGACAACCACGAGGCCTCAGCCGATTCTCCGATTCGCCCCGCCGAGGCCGTCTCGCCGAGGCACCCTCGCCGAGGCTGATTTTCCGATTTTCCCCGCCGAGGCCCTCTCGCTAAGGCCGATTCTTCGATTTGCCCCGCCGAGGCCCTCTCGCCGAGGCCGATTCTCCGATTCGCCCCGCCGAGGCCCTCTCGTCGAGGCCGATTCCCCGATTCGCTCCGCCGAGGCCCTCTCGCCGAGGCTGATTCCCCGATTCGCCCCGCCGAGGCTCTCTTGCCGAGGCCGATTCCCCGATTCGCCCCGCCGAGGCCGTCTCGCCGAGGCCGTCCCTCTGGCAGGCTGTCCCATCCATTTAATGCGCCTGAATGCACCCACTACGTCAGCCACGACCGGCAGGGTACAGCAACAGGAGCGATGGGACAACGGTCAAATCTCCTTTTTACCATCCCTTACTGACGGTGCAGGGGTTACCATGCCCTGCGGCCACATGCCCTGCACTTTTCCATCTAAACCGGGTACGACGCTGACCACCGAGGCCCCCGCATCATACTCAGGTCATCTCCCAGGCCTCTGCGTAGTCAGCCACAAACACCTGCCCGGCCTCGGCATGCCACCAAGTCAAAAATTCGCAAGGCACGGCATGTCACCTACAGCGGAGGCCATGCTGACTAGACGTCAACGAGGACCCCTACGACTTCAACAGCCTCGGGCATGGCCGGCACGACGCACCAGAGATCAAGTACCAATTGCCATTCCTGACACTGTGCTGCTACAGGAATATGCCACAGTACTAGATCTTCCATCCTCGCTAAGGCTCCACATGTAGCTCTCTCATGTACTCCTGGCTCCCTCCTTGCGGCTATAAAAGGAAGCAGCCAGGGCCGTTTCTAGAAAACGAGACCATGCCGGCCCTCACGCACACTCTCCTACCGCCTGAGAGCAACGTCTCAAGCTGCCCACATCACTCCCCGTCGAGACCTGGGACTAGCTCCCTCTCTCACCTAGCTTGTGACCCCCTACTACAAGCACTTCGGTGCAAGGAATACAAGATCGATCTCTCAGACTGGACGTAGGGCATCGATTGCCTAAACCAGTATAAACCTTGTGTCTCTTTACATCACCATCCGGGATTAGGAGCACACAGTTCACATTTACTGGTTGGTTGAGGACCCCCCAGTCTGAAACACCGACAGTTGGCGCGCCAAGTAGGGGAATACTGCGTGTAAGCTTAATCATCTCAACAAGTCCTGGATGGTAGACCCCATACGACCACTACATCTCGGCACGATGATCTGGTTAAGGAGCCTAGAGTTCATGTCTCTAGGATACGAGTACGACATGGTACTCCTCCCACCTAGAGCCTCGTCAACCGACGGCGACATCACGCACCAATAGCCCAGGCGTGGGCGGCGCCCGGGCCACCGCTCCCATCACGCTCGCCAGGCACGGCACAAGCGGGACCACCCCGGCACCACGCAAGCTCAGGGCGACGCGCTGCTCTCCGCCGGTATCCCACGCCCAGCTGTTGGCACAAGGTCTCTGGTCAGGGGCTGAAAGCTCTAGTTTGGTTTTGGTTAATTGATGAAACCCTAAGTGCTAACCTAGTTTATCAAAGTGATTATGAGATAGGTAGCACTACTGCAAGTGATGAAGCAATGATGAAGATCATGACAATGGTGATAGCATGGTGATGATCAAATGCTTGAACTTGGAAAAGAAGAAAGAGAAAAACAAAAGGCTCAAGGCAAAGGTATAAAATGTAGGAGCCATTTTGTTTTAGTGATCAAGACACTTAGTGAGTATGATCACATTTAGGATAGATAGCCGTACTATTAAAAGGAGTGTAACTCGTATCGAAATGCGGTTATCAAAGTGCCACTAGATGCTCTAACTCATTGCATATGCATTTAGGATCTAGTGGAGTGCTAACACCCTTGAAAATATTTGTGAAAATATGCTAACACATGTGCACAAGGTGTTTGCAGGGTTGAGATGGGTTTGGGTCCCTCTCTCCCTCCCGCTGAGCTTGCTCAGCGGGATTCGGCGCTTTTGGAAAAATGAAATGTCTATTTTCTATTGCGTCGGATGCAAAATTATTGGTAGTTGGCACACTTGAGCAAGGGTGAAGAAGTTAGAGTTGAAATAGAGTTGGTTGAAATGATGTTGACGTCGGTCTACTGACCGGACGCTGGGTCACTCAGCGACCGGACGCTGAAAGGCTGCGTCCGGTCGAGTTGGCAGAGAGGTCGCCAGTTTCGGTGTTGCACCGAACGCTGGACCTGAGATGCACCGGACGCTTGTTTCTGTGTCCGGTCAAGCTGATGGGTCTGCACAGTGGCTAAGGGTTGAGCACCGGACGCCGGCTGCGTCCAGTCAAGGTGGACCGGACGCGTCCGGTCGAAAAAACATGCCTCGGGGAGCTTACTGGAAACGACCAGATGCTGGGGCTTCAGCGTCCGGTCAGTTTTGACCGAAGCGTCCGGTCAGCTTCGTAGCCGTTAAAATCTGACGAACAACGTTTGAAGCTAGTGACGCGTGGCGTCCATCGGGCGACCGGACGCTGAGGGCCAGCGTCCGGTCGGTATGACCGGAGCGACTGGTCAGAGCGTGTTTTGCCCAGTGAAGGAGTATAACGGCTCTATTTGATGGGGGCTCTATTTATAGCCCCATGGCCGGCTCAAGGGAGAACTCTTACACATTTTCATTGACATAACAACCTTGTGAGCTTAGCCAAAGCCCTCCCACTCATCTCTATCATTGATCCATCATCATTGTGAGATTGGGAGAGAATCCAAGTGCATTGCTTGAGTGATTGCATCTAGAGGCACTTGGTATTCGTGTTGCGCTGCGGATTTCCCTTGTTTCTCTTGGTGGTTGCCACCACCTAGACGGTTGGAGCAGCGGTGGAGGATCGGCACGAGTTGGTGATTGTTCGTGGCCGTCTCCAGTGATTGTGAGGGGAGTTGTACCTTCCCCGGCGGAGCGCCGAAAGGTAACTCTAGTAAATTGCTTGTGTCATTGAGTTACCTCACTTGTGGGTCGGTTCTTGCGGTGTCCAATCATGTGGACGAGGTTTGTGAAACACCTCTTAGCCGCCGAACCACCAAGTGTTGGTCGACACAACGGGGACGTAGCGTGTTGGCAAGCACGTGAACCTCGGGAGAAAATCGATTGTCTCTTGTCTTTGGCATTCTCCCGGTGATTGGCTATATATTCATCTTGTGATTGGTTCATCCCCTACACGTCGGTATAATCACTCTACTCACTCATTTACATTCTTGCAAACTAGTTGACACAAGCTCTTTAGTGTAATTAGAATTGAGAGCTTGCTTTATTATTTACATTCATCTAGTTGAGCTCTTTAGAGTAGCAAGATTGAGAGCTCTTAGTGAATAATTACATAGCTAGTTTGTGTGCCTAAGTATTCATTGTAACTAGAATTGTTAGATAGGTGGCTTGCAACCCTTGTAGAGCTAGAGCAAGTTTGCATTACGCTATTTGTCATACTAATCAAATTGCTCTAGTTGATTTGTAGATTTTTAAATAGGCTATTCACCCCCCCTCTAGCCATATTAGGACCTTTCAGGGGCCTGTCTAGCTTGAGCCTGGGCAAGGGAAAGACGCCGGTGGCGCGCAGCGATGCCTCGTCATCAAGCTCTGCCCTGCCACCTCCTGAGGAGCCGACTTCTTTCATCACCCCATTCGACATGTACTGCTATGTGACTATGCCATTCGGCCTCAGAAACATAGGGGCCACGTACCAGTGGTGCACCACCTAGGTTTTTGGCGAGCACATCGGGCGAACCATCAAGGCCAGTGTGGACAACATTGAGGACAAGTCCAGGAAGGCCAGTGACCTCATCGACGACTTGGAAATTGGTGGCCCGTCCAAGTACTAAAGCCTAGGACCTACAAGCTAGCCTACGAGAAGGGCAAAATCCTCATCAATACTTAGAATATAGAACAGATACTGTCGGTGTTTTCGAACCGGGGGTTCCTCAACCAACGAGTGAATTTGTGCTACGTGCCCCTAATCCCGGATGGTGATGCAAAGAGACACAAGGTTTATACTGGTTCAGGCAATCGAGGCCCTATGTCCAGTCTAAGAGATCGATCTTCTGTTCCTTGCATCGGAGTGCTCGTAGTAGGGGGTTACAAGCTAGGTGAGAGAGGGAGCTAGCCCCAGGTCTCGGCGAGGGTGGTGCGGGTTGCTTGAGGCGTTGTTCTCAAGCAGCGTAGAAGTGTGTAGTTCTATCGGTGTGTTCGTCTTTCCTCTCCCTAGAAATAGCCCCGGTCCCTCCCTTTTATACTCTAAGGGAGAACCAGGGACGTCCATACATAGCGCTCTATAAATGGGGGTGGCGTGTTCGAGCCCTATAGCCGGCCACTGTTGTGGTATGGTCGATGGAGTGGCCCCGTCCTTGTCGTGCAGAAGTGACACGCCGGTCATACTTGATCTTGTGCGTCGTGGGGCTCCAGTACAGCTTGATGCAGGACATGGCGGGCGACGTGCTGGTCATCGTGCGATGACATCGTAGGGAGCTGTGGCTCTGCAGATGCCGAGGCTGAGCCATCGTGGGGGGCTCGGCGGACATGGATCCTCAGGCTGCCGAGCCCCTGAAGCAAACTGCCGAGGCCTTGGAGGGAATTATTGGTCCTAGGTACTGATTCCGAGGCCACAGTATCCCAGACGTGGCTCCCCATGCTGCGTTGTTCTCGGAGCAGGAGTTGGCAGCATAGTGAGGCATGGGCGTCAACCATGTGCATAGTGGTTAGCACAGTGGTGGGTAACCCCATCATCGTGCGATGACATCATAGGGAGCTGTGGCTCTGCAGATGCCGAGGCCGAGCCATCGTGGGGGGGGGCTCAGTGGACATGGATCCTCAGGCTGCCGAGCCCCTGAAGCAAACTGTCGAGGCCTTGGAGGGAATTATTGGTCCTGGGTACTGATTCCGAGGCCACAGTATCCCAGACGTGGCTCCCCACGCTGCGTTGTTCTCAAAGCAGGAGTTGGCAGCACAGTGAGGCATGGGCATCAATCATGTGCATAGTGGTTAGCACAGTGGCGGGTAACCCCTGCCCAGTCCTGCCTCCTGTCCCGTCGGCCATTCCGCTGTACTGTGCCGAGCATGCGGCCGATGTCAGGGGCAGCAGTTGGCTGAGTTAATGCGACACGACGTTTTGTCAGAGGGACGGGTGAAGGAAGAGGCAGCGGAGTGCTACCGAGCCCGCCTCGTGTGAGACGGAGGGTCGGCGGCCCGGCCGAGGCCTGCGACGAGAGGGGGTCGGCCGAGGCCTTTGGTGGGGGATCGCCGAGGTCAGCGGTGAGGGGGCCTCAGGCGAGTCGGAGAATCGGCCGAGGCCAGCGGTGTTTAGCTGGTTTCGACTTTTACGAAGTCTAAACAGTCGTTTTTTGGTTCTCGCTTAGGGTACCCCTTCTCACGATATCCGATAGTAGCCCCCGAGCCTTGGGGGGAGTGGAGACACTCCCCCTGAGGTTCTGACGAGAATTGGCTTTTGATAGTTCCTGTTGGGATGGTGTTTTGTACTCGAGGTTTTGGTGGGTGCGCGCGAGCGCACCCGCCGAGTGTAGCCCCCGAGGCCCTGGAGGAGTGATTTCACTTCTTTAGGGGCTTTTTTCTCTCTCGAGTGAGGGGTTTTCATTGTGTTTGCCAGGCCCGTGGGTGCGAGTTCGGATCGTAGGGCCTCGACGATGCTGCGGAAAGAGCCCCTTAGCCTCCGCCTAGAGCGAGAGGGCCGTCAGGGGTTCCCCCGGCTTTTTGTACGACCCTCGTGCTTCCTTTTCGCTCAGAAGGAGGGGTGGAAGATGCCATGCTACCCTCGGTGGGCGCGAGCGACGGCATTTCCGGTGAGCTGTTATCGGATAAGTCCGAGTGGAGGCCCGTACCCCATTTGCTGGGGGTCGGCTAGCGGTCTAGAGATGCGGTCCAAGAGTACTGGCGGGTTTCTCTAGTGGGTGCCGAGGCCGTTCGCTGGGCCTCGGTGGCTCGGTGCCTCCCTACGGTGGGATCCCATTCGGAGACCTCCCTGCCGGTCTCGGACACGACCTAGGGCGCGCTCGTACAGGCTCGCCCATAGTCGTCCCTGACTCTTTTGCCCTAGGGCAGCTGTCGAAACCCCTAGGGGCCCAGCCTTCGAACCCCTGGACCATAACGGGCTCGGGTCACTTGTCTTTATCTTGGGTGCAGGAAGAGCCCCCGAGCCTCCGCATGGAGCGAGAGGGTGGTCAGGGGTCCTCCCGACTTTTTTGTCCGTCCCCCTCATGTCCTTTTCGCTCGGACAGGGGGGCTGTTTGCCGAGCCCACTCGTGTGCGAGCCTGAGCCACTGGGTCTCGGCAAAGTTGCAGGAGGAGCCCCCGAGTCTCTCGCACGGAGTGAGACAGCGGTCAGAGGTCCCCCTGGCTTTTGGTTCGCCCCTCGCGCATGAGGGTCTGTCTGCCGAGCCCCCCTCGGGTGCGAGCCTAGGTCGTGAGGTCTCGGCGTCTTTTGTAGAAGGAGCTCCCTAGCCTCTGCATGGAGCAAGAGGGCCGTCAGGAGATCTTCTGGCTTTTTGAATGACCCTCGCGCTTCCTTTTCGCTCGGAAGGAGGGTTTGTTTTGCCGAGCCCCCTCGTGTGCGAGCCCAAGTCGCTGGGCCTCGGTAATGGTTTGCAGGAAGAGTCCCTTAGCCTCTGCGTGGAGCAAGAGGGCCGTCGAGGATTCTCCTGACTTTTTATTCGACCCTCGCGCTTCCTTTTCACTCAGAAGGAGGGGTGGAACATGCCGCGCTACCCTCAGTGGGTGCGAGCGATGGCATTTTCGGTGAGCTGTTATCGGGTAAGTCCGAGTGGAGGCCCGTACCCCGTTCGCTAGGGGTCGGCTAGTGGTCCGTAGACGCGCTCCAAGAGTACCGGAGGGTTTCTCTAGTGGGTGCCGAGGCCGTTCGCTGGGCCTCGGTGGCTCGGTGCCTCCCTACGGTGGGATCCCATTCGGAGACCTCCCTACCAGTCTCGGACACGACACAGGGCGTCCTAAGCATTTCGCTTGCTTGGGCCTCGGCCTCGTATAGGCTCGCCCGTAGTCGCCCCTGACTCTGTTGCCCTGGGGTGGCTGTCGAAACCCCTAAGGGCCCAGCCTTCGAACCCCTGGACCATAGCGGGCTCGGTGCCCAGTTCCTTTGCCTGAAAGGAATCGGGGGGGTTATTTCTCTCCCTACGGCTAATAACGGTAGGCACGCCTTTTGAGGTAGCTTTTTCGGGGAGGCGAAACGGCACCTGCTGCTGCTGTGGTTGGACGCGACGTGGCGTCAGCCGACGGGACGTACCTGCACGTGCGATTAATGAGGAGGGAGTGGGCGCGTGGGCGATAAGACCGGATCTGGATAACCGCGCTAGATTTTTTGGGGAAACTTCCCCGATTTTGTCGCCCAGTGGTTTCGTCTCGTCCCTGCATAAATACGCAAAGAGCCTCGCCCTCCCCCTTCTTACCTTTTCCGCATTTGCTTTCGCTGCCTCTGTGCCGTTGCTGAGAGCATAGAGCGCCGGGGAGGAGAAGGGCGAGAGCGAGAGACTGAAAGAAAGAGAGAGAGAGATTACCGCCGTAGCAGCGACCTCCACCGCGCAATGGCTGGTGGTCCCGTCATCCTCCTGACGGATCCCTGGGAGCGGTCTGATGTCATCGAGGAGAAGCTGCAGTCGCTCATGGAGGCCGGTCTTCTTCGCCCGATCACCGACCCTGACGAGCCGGAGTGGATTGCTCCGGGGAACGAGTCGGAGCCAAGGCCGCGCGATGGCTACGTGGTGAGCTTCGTCGTCTTCCACGAGCGAGGCCTTGGGTCGCCGGTGGATAAGTTCATGCGGGCGCTCCCGCACTACTATGGCGTGGAGCTTCACAATTTCAGCCCCAACTCCATCGCGCAGGCGGCCATCTTCGTTGCCGTCTGTGAGGGGTACTTGGGGATCGCTCCCCACTGGGAGTTGTGGCTCCACTTGTTCCGAGCGACGTTCACCACCAAGCCGGGGAGAACGAGGGGGGCTCGGAAGGTGTAGAGGGCCGGCGGCTGCACCCTTCATGTGCGCCAAGACCGGCAGTCCCTCTACATCCTGGCCCAGCTGTCATCGTCCAACCGTCGTTGGTACGACGACTGGTTCTACCTCCGTAATGACGATGGAGGACTTCCTCCTTATACCGGGCGGGTTGTAGAGAGTCAACCAGAGAAATGGGGATACGACGTTATCAAGGTTGATCAGCCTAGGCTGGAGCCACTCTTGCGGGCCTCGGGGAAGCTGCGTGACCGTGGCCTTTCGGCGGCCGTGGTCATGGCGGCCTTTCACCGCCAGAGGGTGTTGCCGCTGATGGCCCTGCAGCGGCGGCTGTTCAAGATGACCCCGAGCGACCCGATTGCCGGTATCAAGATGTCTGCCTTCGCCCTTACCGACGACAAGACCCTACGTCGGGTGAGAGAGGCGGTAGACAGGAAGCCGAAGATCGACGATTTGATGCCGTTCCCGATGCGCCCGTCGCGGGGGTACATTTCACTGGTGAGTTGGATGTTGCCGACGCTTTCGTGGCCTTCTTGTTTTCCGCCTTTTTTGTCTGTTGTCTTACTTCGTCGTTCCCGTAGGGGATAAGAGACATGCGAGACTCCCCGCCGCCCGTTCCCGAGGACGCCTGGCTACGAGCCGTGAACAGGGCGCGCGCCGAGGAGGAGAAGAAGAAGAAAGATGCCAAGGAGGCGAAGCGCACGAAGAAGCTCCTCGCACGCGAAAAGCTGGACGCCCGTCGCCGGCGTCAGAAGCTCGACGGTCTCCCGTTGGAGCCGTCTCCCTCGTCGTCAGTGTCGGATTCTTCAGGCGATGGCGGCGGGCGCGAGGTGGGGACAGCCTGCCTGGAACACCTCCCCGACATTAGGGAGATGGTGCCCGGGGCGCCGGCAAGGAGCCTGACGCTCCTAGGAGGAGGAGGTGTCCCGGGGCCGGTGGCGGCCCGTCCCGGGGCTGAGGCCGACACGCCCGAGGCGCGGGTGTCGGAGGAGCGTGCCGTCAGCCCGATGGGTTCGACGGTGGAGGTGGAGCGAGCGACGGTGGGGGTGACCCCATTGTCTCCGCAAAGGGTCGAGGAGGTGCCGGGGTCCGGCGGAGGCCAGCTGGCACCGGTGGACACCGAGGCCGCGCTGCTGCCACCACCGCCACCGTTGTAGAGGAGGCTGGCGGTGTCGAAGTGGCTACATCCCTGTTCGCGGTAAGCGTCTTTTCTGGTGGAGTCCATAGTACTTCTTGTTTGCCCCTTGGTCGCATGCTGACCCTGGGAGTGTCTTTGCTTCCAGCCAGAAGCATCTGGTGGAAGATCCTACCTTGGCGCCCCGTAAGGCGCTCAAGGTGAATGTTAGCTCCTCCGCCCATCAGGCAGCGGAGGCGCAGGCTGGCGTGCAGCGTGGCGCGGCGTTGGGCGGGGCCATTTCAGAGGAGGCGGCTGCCCAGGAAAAGGGTGCCGAGGCGGCCGCGGAGCGAGTGGACGAGGAGGAGCCCACGCCTCACGATGTCGTGAATCTTGGGGCGAAGGAGGCTAGGGCGTCCACCATTGCCGAGGCCATTGAGGGTGAGGCCAGAGCCCCCAAGACCTCCGAAGTTAGGGCGGTGGATGCCGGGGCCACCGAGGTAGAGATGGCGGAGGCCAGAGCCCCTGGATCCGTCGAGGCCGAGGCAATGGAGGTAGAGACGGAGCAAGTTTTGGCGCCGCCCCTGGTTCAGACAATCTCATCTAATGATTCCTCCCAAGGGAAGGAGGCGGCGGACATCGAGGCGGCCAGTACCGCGGAGCAGCCAGTCCTAGATCCCGCCGAGGGGAGTTCGGCCCTTGCCCGGCTACGGCCTGAGCCCCGTGGGTGGAACTTCCCGCGTGTTTTCTGGCGGAACTGGGCTGATCCCGAGGGGGAGCCTATGTTCGCCCTTGAAGATATCGCAGAGGGGGGGTGGTGGGATACCCTCGAGCAGTACCGCCAACTGGCAGTGTGGTCGCTGCAGACAGCGATGACTATTATGGGAGGGGACTTGCCCGGTGTCACCCAGGTAAGTACTTTCCTCTCCCGTGCCACGTTGTTTTCTCTCCGAGCCCCCTCGCAATGTTTGACGTGCGTTTTTTGCTTTGCCTCTTTAGGAGCTCGAGACCCGATCCCTTGGGAAATCGGTATTCCTACGAAGGGAGAGGGATATCTAGGACCAGCTCCAGCGGTAGAAGGGCCTGCTCGCCGATGCTCAGGGGCTTTTGTCGGTGCAGAGTGCGGAAGTGGAGGACCTCCACCTTCATTGTGCTGACATTCAGGCCGAGTTGGCCATGGCTAAAGAGCAGTCTGCCCCTCTAGTAGCGAAGATCAAGGAACTGGAGGAGGAGCGAGACGCCTCCAGGTCTCGGGCCCAAGAAGCGACGGCCTCTGCCAAGGCCATAGCCGGGCAGCTGGGTGCGGAGCAGAGCGAGCATCAGCTGACGAAAGTCGCCTTGGCCGAGGCTACCAAGGCGGCCGAGGCCTCTCGGGTCGAGGCCTTAGACTGGAAGAGCAAGGCCGAGGGTAAGTTCCACCGAACCGTGCTCCTTGTTCTTTTTGTTCTGGTTCGCGTTTGACTCCTGACCCCTCGTTGCGACGTAGATCTGGAGAAAGAGGCCTCCTAGGCGGCTGAGGCCTCCGTCGCAGCGCAAGCGGCGCTGGATGTTGAGGTCCAGGAGCACGAGGCGCTGCGCAGCGCAGTCCGTACCGCCTGTGAGGCCCTGGATGTCGAGGGGGTCCAATCGGCCAACTCCCTTGGGAGCCGCCTGATTGCGTTGAGCGGCCGCGTCCACGAGAGGCTCCGGGGGGCGTTGCACACGGGCGTCAAGCGCGCCCTAGCCATCGTCTCCTCGCACTATGCTATCAACCTCGAGGCTGTCAGCGACGGCTACGTGTTGCCAGAAGATGACGAGGAAGCTGATGCAGAGGTTGTGAAGCTGTTGGAGGCGGCCGAGGCACCTGGCACAGCGCTGGCTGGTCTATTTAAAGAAGAGGTGGTCCCTCCCACGCCGGCCGCCGATCCTTGAGCTTTGACCTGGGCCAAAAGGGGCCATGTAACCGGATTGAGTTAGTTGCCGTATTGTGATGTTTTTGTGGCCATCGAGGCCTTTAAAGTATTTGCGTACGTGGGTCTTTTAACTGTTTTCTGTTCTACTTCCGAGCCTGTGCCCTCTGTCTCGATCTTGGGAACCCGCAAAGAAATCCCTCGGAACCTAAGCCGTCCTTCGGCGAAGGGTGGTGAGGGAGCTGCCATAGCCCTGAGGCGTAGGCCGTTCTCACGACTCGACCGGCCCTTTGGCCTCGAGACAAGCTTTTGGTCTTTGGGTTTCTTGTTCAGGTCCCGTCGGAGCGCGAGAGAGTTTGGCGTAGAAATTTTTTGAAAGACCATTAACAAACGGTGTTCGGGACTTAGGGGGTTCCCCCTTTTTAGCCCCCGAGGGAGGCTCAGCTTTGCAGAGGCAGAGCCGAGTCTCCCTTATAGCGCTATTGTGACGTCGAGCCCCTACTAATAGACAAGCTCTCTGTACAGAACTTCCTCAGAGCCTACGTTGTCCTTTGGGTGAAAAGGTGGTGAGGGAGCTGCCGTAGCCCGGAGGCGTAGGCCGTTCTCACGGCTCGGCTGACCTTTTCGCCTTTGAGATGATCGTACTATCCTTAGGTTCTATACAATCGACTTGTCTATAAGGGGGTTCCTCGAAAGATTATAACAACTAAGAACGCTTCTTTATTGCATTTCGAGAAACAATGTAAATGACGTTTGGAAATTTAAGGGTAGAAACGACGTAGCTGTTCTATGTTCCAAGCGTTGGTGAAGATTTCGCTCTTCTCGTTGGCTAACTTGTAGGTCCCAGGCTTCAGCACTTGAGCGACGATGTATGGCCCTTCCCAGGGTGGGGTCAGCTTGTGGCGGCCCTTGTTGCTCTGCCTCAGTCTCAGCACCAGGTCGCCCACCTTTAGGTCTCGGCTTTGGACGCGCCAGGCTTGGTAGCGTCGTAGGGCTTGCTGGTACCTAGCTGAGTGTAGCAGCGCGACGTCTCGGGCTTCCTCTAGTTGGTCGAGGGCGTCTTTGCGGGCGGTGCGGTTGCTTTGCTCGTTGTACGCCTATAGCCTTGGGGAACCGTATTCTAAGTCAGTGGGGAGGATGGCCTCGGCTCCATAGACCAGGAAGAACAGTGTGAATCCTGTGGCTCGGCTCGGGGTGTTTCATAGGCTCCAGATGACTGACGGGAGTTCGTCAAGCCATTTCTTGCCAAACTTCTTCAACCGGTTGAATATTCTTGGCTTAAGGCCTTGTAGGATCATGCCGTTGGCATGTTCTACTTGGCCGTTCGTCCTTGGGTGTCTTACGGCCGACCAGGCCACCCGGATGTGGTGGTCATCGCAGAATGTTAGGAACTTGCGACCAGTGAATTGTGTCCCATTGTCAGTGATGATGGTGTTAGGAACCCTGAACCTATGGATGATGTCCATAAAGAACAGCACCGCTTGCTCGGATTTGATCTGAGTGATCGGACGAGCCTCGATCCATTTGGAGAATTTGTCGATGGCTACCAGTAGATGGGTATAGCCCCTGGGTGCCTTCTACAGAGGCCCAACCATGTCCAGCCCCCACACAGCGAATGGCCATGTGATGGGGATGGTTTGGAGGGCTTGGGCCAGGAGGTGTGTCTGTCGAGCGTAGTACTGGCATCCCTCGTAGGAGCGTACTAGCTTCGTGGCGTCGGCCACCGCCGTTGGCCAATAGAAACCTTGTTGGAAGGCGTTACCCATGAGCGCTCGAGGCACCACGTGGTGCCCGCAGACTCCCGTGTGCAAGTCCCAAAGTAGGGAGTGGCCAGCCTCAGTGGTGATGCATCGTTGGAGAATACCCGATGGGCTACGCCTATACAACTCGCCGTTGCAGAGGACGTAAGTCTTGGCTCATCGCGCAAGCCGCCGGGCCTTGGTTCTGTCTGCAGGAAGCTCTCCTCGAACGAGGCGATCAACGAAAGGGACTCGCTAGTCCGTTCCTTGGTCGACCTTGGGAGGCTCTGCGTCAATCGCTATGGCCTCGGGCTCGGCTAGCGGGGTCTCGGTGGCAGAGGGGGCCTCGGGCCCTGCGTTGGGCTCGGCCGATATGCCCTCTTCCATCGCCGAGGCGTAGTCGATGGATGGCTTATGGAGGTCTTTGGTGAAGACGTTCGGGGGGACCGGGGCCCGTGCCGACGCCATCTTTGCCAGTTCATCCACGGCCTCGTTGAACTTTCGCGCAACGTGGTTGAGTTCGAGACCGTCGAACTTGTTCTCCAGGCGACGTACTATTGCACAGTATGCCTTCATTTTGGGGTCATGGTAGCTTGACTCTTTCATCACCTGATCGACGACGAGCTAGGAATCACCCCGTACGTCGAGACATCGTACTCCAAGTTCGATGGCGATTTGCAGGCCGTTGATGAGGGCCTCGTATTCGGTGACATTGTTGGAGGTAGCGAAGTGAAGCCGGATCATGTAGCACATGTGTACCCCGAGGGGCGAGACCAGGAGCAGGCCCACGCCAGCCCCAGTCTTCATCAGAGATCCGTCGAAGTACATGGTCCAGCATTCTGATTAGATCTGAGTGGGTGGCAGCTATGTGTCGGTCCATTCGGCTACAAAGTCGGACAGGACCTGTGATTTGATCACTTTTCGAGGCGCGAAAGACAAGGTTTCCCCCATGAGTTTGACAGCCCACTTGGCTATTCTACCCGAGGCCTCTCGGTTTTGGATTATCTCTCCCAGAGGAAAAGACGACACCACAGTCACCGGGTGGGACTCGAAGTAGTGACGCAGCTTGCGTCGAGCCAAGACTACGGTGTAAACCAGCTTCTGGATGTGGGGGTAACGCGTCTTAGTCTCGGAGAGCACTTCGCTGATGAAGTAAACAGGTCGTTGGACGGGTAGAGCATGTCCCTTCTCCTGCCTCTCGACTACTACGGCCGCGCTGACCACTTGGGTCGTCGCGGTGACGTAGAGTAAGAGGTGCTCACCCTCGGTGGGCGAAACCAGGATGGGGGGGTTGGTGAGCAGTGCTTTGAGCCTGGCGAGGGCTTCCTCGGCCTCGGTGGTCCAAGAAAAGCGCTCGGACTTTCTCAAGAGGCGGTACAGGGGCAGGCCTTTTTCGCCGAGGCGCGAGATGAAGCGGCTTAGGGCCGCAAGGCATCCCATGACCCTCTGCACCCCTTTGAGGTCTCGGATCAGGCCCATGTTGGTCACGGCCGAGACCTTCTCCGGGTTGGCCTCGATTCCACGTTCCGAGACTATGAATCCCAAGAGCATGCCTCGGGGAACCCCGAAGACACACTTCTCGGGGTTGAGCTTGATGCCCTTCTCTTTGAGACATGTGAAGGCAACCTCTAAGTCGCCGACGAGATCACCGGCCTTCCTGGACTTGACTACAATGTCATCCACGTAGGCCTCGACGGTTCGCCCGATGTGTTCGCCAAAGACTTGGATCATGCACCGTTGGTAAGTAGCCCCTGCGTTTCTGAGGCCGAACGGCATGGTTACGTAGCAGTACATGCCGAATGGAGTGATAAAAGAAGTCGCGAGCTGGTCGGACTCTTTCATCTTGATTTGGTGGTAACCGGAATATGCATCAAGGAAGGAGAGGGTTTCGCATCCTGCAGTGGAGTCGACGATTTGGTCAATTCGTGGTAGTGGGAATGGGACTTTCGGGCACGCTTTATTTAGACCAGTGTAGTCCACGCACATCCTCCACTTGCCACTTTTCTTCCTGACTAATACAGGGTTAGCCAACCACTCTGGATGGAATACTTCCTTGATGAACCCGGCTACCATGAGATTCTGCACTTCTTCGCCGATGGCCCTGCGCTTGTCCTCGTCAAATTGGCGCAGGCGCTGCTTTGCCGGCCTGGAGCCTGCCCGGATATCTAAGGCATGCTTGGCGACCTCCCTTGGTATGCCCGGCATGTCCGAGGGACTCCACGCGAACATATCGACGTTCGCACGGAGAAAGTCGACGAGCACGGCCTCCTATTTGCTATCGAGGGTGGCGCTGATCTTCAGTCCTCGACCGTCGGGGATGGCGGGATCGACGGGGACGAGCTTGACGGCCTCCACGGGCTCGAAGGTCCCGGCGCGCCGCTTGGCGTCGGGAACCTCGCTACCAAGCTGGTCGAGATCGGCGATGAGGGTCTCGGCCTCCATGATGGCCTCGGCGTACTCGATGCACTCGACGTCGCAGTCGTATGCATGTTCGTACGTGGACTCGATGGTGATGATGCCGTTGGGGCCTGGCATCTTGAGCTTGAGGTAGGTGTAGTTGGGGACCGCCATGAACTTGGCGTAGCACGGGCGCCCCAAGATGGTGTGGTAAGCCCCCTTGAATCCAACCACCTCGAAGGTGAGGACCTCCTTGTGGTAGTTGGAGGGAGTGCCAAAGCAGACGGGTAAGTCGATGCGCCCGAGGGGTCGTGTGCGCTTTCTTGGTACGATGCCATGGAAGGGTGCAGAACCGCCTCGGAGCCATGACTGGTCGAGCTCTAGGAGCTCCAGAGTGTTGACGTAGAGGATGTTGAGGCCGCTGCCTCCGTCCATGAGCACTTTGGTGAGCCGGGTGTTGCCAACGATCGGGTCGACGACAAGCGGGTACTGCCCGGGGTTTGGAACATAATCGGGGTGGTCATCCCGATCAAAGGTGATTGCCTCCCGAGACCAATCGAGGTACCGGGGGGTGGCCACCTTGACCGAGAAGACCTCCCGGTGTTCCCTCTTTCGCTGGCGCGCCGTGAGGCATGCCGAGGGTCCACCAAAGATCATGAAGGCGTTGCGTACCTCGGGGAACCCATCATCTTTATCGCCGTCCCTTTCGCCGGCGCCCCTTTTCCTGGCCTCATCGTCGTCGGGGAGCCCAAGCCTGGCGTAGTAACACCAGAGCATGGTGCACTCCTCGAGGGCATGCTTCACCGGACCTTGATTGTAAGGACAGGGCTTCTTCAGCATGTCGTCAAATAGCCCGGGGCCCCGGGGGCCTCGGGGATTCCTGCGATCTGCCGTGGCGACATGGACGGCCTCGAGGACCTCCTGCTTCCCTGGGCGACCCTTCTTCTTTCTCTTGGGGACGCGGGTGGGCGAGGCCTCGGGGGCCTCATCCTTCTACTTCCCCTTGGCGTCGTTGTTGGGGAAGATGGCCCCAACCGCCTCTTCGCCCGAGGCAAAGTTGGTGGCGATGTCGAGGAGTGCGGCCACTGTGGTTGGTACGTTCCGGTCCAATTCTCGGACCAGGTCTCGGCAGGAGGTGCCAGAGAGGAATGCTTGGACGATTTTCGAGTCACCGACGCGGGGCAACTCAGTGCATTTCTTGGAGAAGTGCCGGATGAAATCTCGAAGAGATTCGTCTGGCTTCTGGCGGCAACCTTTGAGGTCCCAGGAGTTCCTGGGGCACACATAGGTGCCCTAGAAATTCCCGACGAAGACCCTCACCAAGTCGCGCCAGTCGTGGATCTGTGCGGGAGGAAGGTGTTTGAGCCAGGCTCGCGCTGAGTCTGATAAGAACAAAGGGAGGTTGCGGATGATGAGCAGGTCATCTTCCGCACCACCTAGCTGACAAGCCAGGCGATAATCGGCTAGCCATAGCTCGGGGTTCGTCTCGCCGCTATACTTTGTGAGGTTGGCAGGTTGCCAGAACCGGGCTAGGAAGTGAGCGTTGCGAATGGCTCTACTAAAGACCCGAGGGCCAGGTGGCTCGGGAGAAGGACTGTGGTCCTCTTTGAAGGGTCGAGATGGCGACTAGAGGGGGGGGTGAATAGTCTTTTCTAAAACTTAATTGCGTTGGCTAACCGATACAAATGCGGAATTAAGACTATCGGTCTAGCCAAGACTATACCCCACTATATATGTTCACTAGCACCTTGCAAAGATAACAATTAAGCAATAAAGGTGCTGGGCTAGCTAGAGCTCTCCTAAACAATTCTAGGAGCAAGGTTACACAAACCTATGCCACTAGTACTTTAAGTGACAAGGGAGCTCCTACACATGCTAGTAAGCAAAAGCACAAAGCTAACTAAGCTCACTAGCAATGCTCAATAACAAGGCAACCAATGCCTAATTAGAGAGCGCAAATACTTAGCTACACAAACTAAGCAATGTGACTAACAAGGTTACTAAAACCAAATTAGTCATGCAAGGGAGCTACTTCTATGCTACACAAGCAAGAAGGTAATTAGCAAGCTACACAAGCTATTTAATTACAAGAGCAACTACACAAGCTTAATATGTATAAAAGTAATTGCAAGCTTGTGTAATGGAGATGCAAACCAACGGGAAGAACAAGGTTGACACGATGATTTTTCTCCCGAGGTTCACGTGTTTGCCAACACGCTAGTCCCCGTTGTGTCGACCGCTCACTTGGTGGTTCGGCGGCTAATTAGCATCACCCACTAAGCCCGCACGTCGGGCGCCGCAAGAACCTACCCCTTGAGTGAGGGTAGCTCAATGACACGCTTTACTAGAGTTGCTCTTCGCGGCTCCCGCGGGGCGAGCACAATGCCCCTCACAAGCACTTCTCCGGAGCACCGCACAAGCTTCTTGCGCGCTTCGACGGAGACCACCACCAAGCCATCTAGGAGGTGGCAACCTCCAAGAGTAACAAGCACCACCGGCTTGCAACTCGATCACCTAGTGCCACTCGATGCAACCTCATGATGCAATCACACTAGAATCGCTCACTCACACAATCGAATGATCACTATCAAGTATATGTGTGATGGAGGGCTCCTAAGCACTCACAAGCATGGACACTAAGTCCCTTGAGGTGCTCTACCCCGGCCATGGCCGAGGGCCACTTCTATTTATAGCCCCAAGGGCTAAACTAGCCGTTACCCCTTCACTGGGCAATGGTCGGGCTGACCGGACGCTCCGGTCGTGTTGACCGGACGCTGGACCTCAGCGTCCGGTCGCTCACAGACGACCACGTGTCCCGGTTCCAACGGTCACTTGACCTGACCGGATGCTCCAGCTTCAACTGACCGGACGCTGAACCCCCAGCGTCCGGTCATTTCCAGTAAGCTCTCGAGCATGACCGGACGCGTCCGGTCGAACACGATCGGACGCAGCCAGTGTTCGGTCACTCTCCAGCTACTACGTCACCATACGTCAGCGCGACCGGACGCAGCGTGCCAGCGTCCGGTGCATTCAGATCCAGCGTCCGGTCAGTTGACCGACGCCGGCATCTTCGCGACCAACTCGTTTTCACTTCTAACTTCTTCACCCTCGCTCCAATGTGCTAACCACCAAGAACTTGCATCCGGCGTAATAGAAAATAGGCATTCCATTTTCCCGAAAGCGCCGAATCCCGGGACCCAAAACCCATCTCACCCCTACAAACACCACCTCCTTTATAAATGTGCCAACACCACCAAGTGTACACCACAATGTGTATGTGTGTTAGCTTTTCACAATCATTTCCCAAAGGATGTTAGCCACTCAACTTGCCATGCCACTCGATCCTAGCGACAATGCAAAGTTAGATCACTCGAGTGGCACTAGATGACCGATATGCAAACAAGTTTGCCCCTCTTGATAGTACGGCCATCTATCCTAAACCCGGTCATAAACTTCTCTACACACCTATGACCGGTGAAATGAAATGCCCTAAGTTATACCTTTGCCTTGCGCATTCCATTCCATCTCCTCCAATGTTGATGCAACACATGCACCAACACGATCAACAATGATATGATCCACTTCATATCATCACATGATCATATTGGTTCATCGATCTTGACTCTACTTGCTCTTCACCGTTGCCATCGTCCATTGGCGCCAAGTCTTGCTCAAGCTTCACCGCCACGCGGTCCATCACTCCAAAGCCTTCGATTTGCCCTTCACGCTTGCAACCGGTCCATCAAGCCAAGTCTTGTCTTGATCTTCTCCACCTTGATCACATGACTCAATGTCATGTCTCATGTGCAATAAGCTCCTTCATCATCACATGTGTGAGCTTTGCAACATCTCCAAGCCATTTTCACCTCCATGGCATATGTTGCTCACACACATGTACCTGTGGACTAATCACCTATGTATCTCACATAAATACAATTAGTCCACCTAAGTTGTCACTCAATTACTAAAACCAAACAAGGACCTTTCACTCTTCACTGTCGTAGCGACCGCCTCGGTGTGGGTGGTAGCCCCGGGCAGCTCCGTCACCGCGGCGCCATCACCTGCCAACTACTTCGTGGTCACCTTGTGCCTCGTGCTGGTCTCCAGGTCGATCGCGCACTGAGGGGGCCGCGTTGGCCGTCGGCGCGCGAGCGGGCTCGGGACAGACCGAGGCAGCCTAGCCCCGGCGAGGTCGCGCCGTGGGTTGCTCCGAAGTGCCTCCGCGCCGGTGGGAGGCGGAACTTTCGGCCTGCTGTACCACAGTGGTCTCGAGGAGGTCGCGGAGCTCTTCGTGGACCCGTCGCCCCTCGGTGGTGGAGGGCTCGGGCATTGCTCGGACTAGCATCGCAGCTGCTGCGACATTCTGGCTAGCCCGATTAAAGATTGGGGGTGGCTTTCCCCCCTCGTTGTCATTGATGCGGTGATGGACGTCGCGGGCCCTCCCTCGGGCTCCTCTGCCCTCACCGCGCCCTTGCTGCTCCTGCTCGAGAGTGTCCCAAAGCTGTTGTAGAAGGAGTCGGTCTTGTTCGACCTTGGCTTGAAGCTCGTGGAGCTGCTCCAGGTTTGGGCATCGATGCCCCCCGTGGATGGGATTCTTGTTCCACGCCGCCGGGGCTACAAGACGCGGAGGTGTGGCATCGCCCGCCCTTGCCTGGGGTGGGGAATGGTTGCCTGTCCTCTCGTCTTCTTCGCCCGCCCTTGGCATCCCGAGCCCGACGTGGAAGCACTCATGAGATGGATCGTAAGTCCCTTCATCGTCGGAGTCAGAATAGCCGAGGCAGTAGTCGCTTGCGGCCAAGAATTGGCGCAAAGCCCAAGGGTTGTGGAGTTCGGAGAAATCCACCCCAGGCCATGCCTCGTCCTCGTCCGAGGAGTCGAAGTGGGTGCTCAGGTCAAGAGCGAAGCGCTGGCGGCGTTCCGAGGGGTGCTCGTGAGCGGCAGTGTAGGCGTAGGCATAAGAGGTGGCGGCATTCCTCAACCCAAAGGGGTATGGGGACGGTGCCGTCTCCATATTCTGCCCTATCGGGGTCGACTCTTCAGGGAGTGGTGGAGTGGAGCTAGACGACTGGGCATCGCCGTGAGCCACCGGCGATTTTCCTTTGTCCATGCTCAGGCCAGACAGGTCCCCAGCCAGGGACCCCGTACCAACAGCTGGTCGTAGGATATCGGCGGGGAGTGGCATGCCGCCCCGGGTTCGCGTAGCGTCGGGGTGGCCTTCCTCGCATCGTGCCTGGCGAGCGCGGCGAGAGCGGCCGCCCGGGCGCCGCCTGCGCCTGGGCTACCGGGGCATGACTTCATCGTCGGACGGTGGGGCTCGAGGGGTGAGGAGCACCATGTCGTACTCATGCCCTAGAGACATGAACTCTAGGCTCCCGAACCAAACTACAGTGCTGAGACGCAATAGTCGTATGGGGTCTGCCATCCGGGTCCTGCTAGGATGATGAAGCTAACACGCAGCGACCCCTACCTAGCGCGCCAACTGTCGGTGTTTTGGAACTGGGGGTCCCTCAACCAACGAGTGAATTTGTGCTGCGTGCCCCTAATCTCGGATGGTGATGCAAAGAGACACAAGGTTTATACTGGTTTAGGCAATCGAGACCCTACGTCCAGTCTGAGAGATCGATCTTCTGTTCCTTGCACCGAAGTGCTCGTAGTAGGGGGTTACAAGCTAGGTGAGAGAGGGAGCTAGCCCCAGGTCTCGGCGAGGGTGGTGCGGGCTGCTTGAGGCGTTGTTCTCAAGCTGCGTAGAAGTGTATAGTTCTATCAGTGTGTTCGTCTTTCCTCTCCCTAGAAATGGCCCCGGTCCCTCCCTTTTATACTCTAAGGGAGAACCAGGGACGTCCATACATAGCGCTCTATAAATGGGGGTGGCGTGTCCGAGCCCTGTAGCCGGCCACTGTTGTGGTATGGTCGATGGAGTGGCCCCATTCTTGTCGTGCAGAAGTGACGCGGCGGTCATACTTGATCTTGTGCGTCGTGGGGCTCCAATACAGCTTGATGCAGGACATGGCGGGTGACGTGCTGGTCATCGTGCGATGACGTCGTAGGGAGCTGTGGCTCTGCAGATGCCGAGGCTGAGCCATCGTGGGGGGCTCAGTGGACATGGATCCTCAGGCTGCCGAGCCCCTGAAGCAAACTGCCGAGGTCTTGGAGGGAATTATTGGTCCTGGGTACTGATTCTGAGGCCACAGTATCCCAGACGTGGCTCCCCACGCTGCGTTGTTCTCGGAGCAGGAGTTGGCAGCACAGTGAGGCATGGGCGTCAACCATGTGCATAGTGGTTAGCACAGTGGCGGGTAACCCCATCATCGTGCGATGACGTCGTAGGGAGCTGTGGCTCTGCAGATGCCGAGGCCGAGCCATCGTGGGGGGCTCGGCGAACATGGATCCTCAGGCTGCCGAGCCCCTGAAGCAAACTGCCGAGGCCTTGGAGGGAATTATTGGTCCTGGGTACTGATTCCGAGGCCACAGTATCCCAGACGTGGCTCCCCATGCTGCGTTGTTCTCGGAGCAGGAGTTGGTAGCACAGTGAGGCATGGGCGTCAACCATGTGCATAGTGGTTAGCACAATGGCGGGTAACCCCTGCCCAGTCCTGCCTCCTGTTCCGTTGGCCATTCTGCTGTACTGTGCCGAGCATGCAGCCGATGTCAGGGGTAGCAGTTGGCTGAGTTAATGCGATACGATGTTTTGTCAGAGGGACGGGTGAAGGAAGAGGCAGCGGAGTGCTGTCGAGCCCGCCTCACGCGAGACGGAGGGTCGGCGGCCCGGCCGAGGCCTGCGATGAGAGGGGGTCAGCCGAGGCCTTTGGTGGGGGATCGCCGAGGTCAGCGGTGAGGGGGCCTCGGGCGAGTCGGAGAATCGGCCGAGGCCAGCGGTGTTTAGCTGGTTTCGACTTTTACGATGTCTAAACAGTCGTTTTTTGGTTCTCGCTTAGGGTACCCCTTCTCACGGTATCCGATAGATACGTTGCTTCTACCCTTAAATTCCCAAGCGTCATACAAGTTTCCTCGAAATACAATAAAGAAGCGTTCTTTAATTGTTCTAAATTTTTGAGGAACCCCCAAGCCCATCGGTATGGGTTCGGCGTTACGATAACGCTAGGGGGGAGACTCGACTCTGCCTCTACAGAACCGAGCCTCCCTCGGGGGCTAGGGGGGAACCTCCCCCCAAATCCCAAACTCTGTCACAAACTCTGACAAATCGCTTGCAAAAACCTAAGGACCAAAAGTTTGCCTCGAGGCCAAAAGGCCGGCTGAGCCGCGAGACAGCCTACGCCTCTGGGCTACGGCAACTCCCTCACCACCTTTCACCCGAGGGGCAGCTTAGGCTCCAAGGAAGTTTTTGCAAAGGACTTGTCTAAAAATGAGATAGGGGGACACCATTTTTTAGTCGTCTTTTCAAAAATTTCCTACGCCAAACTCTCTCACGTACTCTGACAAATCAATTATAAAAAACCTAAGGACCAAAAGTATGCCTTGAGGCCAAAAGGCTAGCCGAGCCGCAAGACTGCCTACGCCTCTGGGCTACGGCAACTCCCTCACCACCTTTCGCCAGAGGGGCAGCTTGGGCTCCGAGGAAGTTTTTTGCAAGTGATATGTTCAGAAATGGGGCAGAGGGCAAGGGCTGGGAAACATAATAGAAAATAATTAAAAAGCATATATAAAAAGTACTGAAAAGGCCTCAACGGCCACAAACGTTATGGTACAATGATGTACGTCCTAATCTATTACATGACCCCTTTGGCCCAGGTCAGAATACGGGGTCGCCAGCGTCGACGGACGGCGTAGGAGGAGCCACCTCCTCTTCGAACAGTCGGGCCAGCGACGTGCCAGGGGCCTCAGCCGCCTCCACCAAGCTTCATCACCTCCTCCTCGGCCTTCTCATCATCCTCTGCCATGATGTAAATCATGTCCGAGACCGGTAGGAAGGTCCGAGGGTCACACAAAAAGCCAGGGGAACTCCTGATCGCCCTCTCGCTTTGTGCAGAGGCTCGGGGGCTCTTCCTGTAACCTTGCCGAAGTCCAGCGACCCGAACTCGCACTCAGAGGCCCGACAAACGCAATAAACTCCTCACTCAACAGGAAAAAAAGCCCCTAGAGGAGTAAATCACTCCTCTAGGGCCTCGGGGGCTACACCCGACGGATGCGCTCGTGCGCACCCACCGGAACCTCAAAAAACAAAACACAATCCTGATGGGAGTAGCTGCAAGCCAAGTCTCGACAAACCCTCAGGGAGAGTGCTCGCACTCCCCCCGAGGCTCGGGGGCTACTGTCGGATACCATAAAAAGGGGTACCCTAAGCAAGAACCGAAAAGATTGCTTAGACCTTACAAATATCAAAGCCGAAGGGCAACCACGAGGCCTCAGCCGATTCTCCAATTCGCCCCACCGAGGCCGTCTCGCCGAGGCACCCTCGTCGAGGCCGATTTTTCGATTTTCCCCGCCGAGGCCCTCTCGTCAAGGCTGATTCTCTGATTTGCCCCGCCGAGGCCCTCTCGCCGAGGCCGATTCTCCGATTCACCCCGCCGAGGCCCTCTCGTCGAGGCCCTCTCGCCAAGGCTGATTCTCCGATTTGCCCCGCTGAGGCCCTCTCGCTGAGGCCGATTCTCTGATTCGCCCCGCCGAGGCCCTCTCGCCGAGGCCGATTCCCCGATTCGCCCCGCCGAGGCCCTCTCGCCGAGGCCGATTCCCCGATTCGCCCCGCCGAGGCCATCCCTCTAGCAGTCTGTCCCATCCATTTAATGCGCCTGAATGCACCCACTACATCAGCCACGACCAGCAGGGTACAGCAACAAGAGCGATGAGACAACGGTCAAATCTCCTTTTTACCATCCCTTACTGACAGTGCAGGGGTTACCATGCCCTGCGGCCACATGCCCTGCACTTTTCTACCTAAACCGGGTACGACGCTGACCACCGAGGCCCCCGCATCATACTCAGGTCACCACCCAGGCCTCTGCGCAGTCAGCCACAAACACCTGCCAGGCCTCTGCGTGCCACCAAGTCAAAAATTCACAAGGCACAATATGTCACCTACAGCGGAGGCCATGCTGACTAGACGTCAACGAGGACCCATTCGACTTCAACAGCCTCGGGCATGGCCGGCACGACGCACCAGTGATCAAGTACCAATTGCTATTCCTGACACTGTGCTGCTATAGGAATAGGCCACAGTACTAGATCTTCCTTCCTCGCTAAGGCTCCACATGTAGCTCTCTCATGTACTCCTGGCTCCCTCCTTGCGGCTATAAAAGGAAGCAGCCAGGGCCGTTTCTAGAAAACGAGACCACGTCGGCCCTTACGCACACTCTCCTGCCGCCTGAGAGCAACGTCTCAAGCAGCCCACATCACTCCCCGTCGAGACCTGGGACTAGCTCCCTCTCTCACCTAGCTTGTAACCCCCTACTACAAACACTTCGGTGCAAGGAATACAAGATCGAGCTCTCAGACTGGACGTAGGGCATCGATTGCCTGAACCAGTATAAACCTTGTGTCTCTTTGCATCACCATCCGGGATTAGGGGCACGCAGTTCATATTTACTGGTTGGTTGAGGACCCCCGGTCCAAAACACCGACAATTTAATTCCACAAAAAATATGATTTTATATAAAAATTATCTTCATTTAATTCCGTAAAAAATATGATTTGACATGATTAAGACACTGACAACGGCGGCCTCACAAAAGCTTAGCGCCCTAGTCCCACCTGTCAGCTGCTGTAGCAAGCAAACTGACATCACCCGCATCTCCTAGACGCCGTCCCCAACCTCTCCGTCCCGCGCCGCCGCCGCCCGTCACTGTGCTCGCGATCTCGCCGGCGGCCCCAGAGGACTTGTCGCGTGCTCGGCCATGGCGTCGTCACCGCCGGCCCTCGAGATCCTAGGTATCCTCACACATCCCCTCTCTCTCTCTCCTCGCCGCGTTTGCCCCCTTAATATCTCGCGTTCGAACACCGCCCCTCTGACGGAATGCGCCAACCTCGCAGTTCGCGAGCCCGACGGCTTCACGGTGTGGTCCGGCCCGCCATACCCTCCGGGCACCACCAGCCCGCCGCAGAGACTCCCCAAGACGGCGTGCGGCGCCACCTCTTTCTCCACCGACGGTGCCCGCCTCCTCGCGACGGTGGCATCGGCCTCGGCCACCGTCTACGATTGCCGCACACTCGCCGTTGTCAAGTGCTTCGAGCTACCGGGTCTCCTCGCCGCCGCGCTGTCGCCCACGGGGGCGTATCTGCAGACCTTCCAGAAGTCCTCCTCGCCGCAGGAGAAGAATGTCACGGTCTGGCACGTTGACACAGCTGCTGCTCTCTACCAGCACTACCAGAAGAGCATGTCTAAGGCCACCTGGTACGTGTTGCTTGGGCTCTCGTGACACTGATAAATTATGCTGCCTGCACTCTTTATCCTTCATTATGCTTGTAGAGATGTTAATATGTAGGTTAGCGTCTTATTACTCCTGATTTATCTGATGAACATTTTATGGGGGATAGTGGCAGACGCTCGCTTGTTAACTACATCCAGCACATTTGCTATTGCAATATTTCGTTATATGTCATATGGTAGCTATGTTTGAATTCTTGCACAGTTGTATACACATCTATCACTGAGGTTCCTATCAAGCTGGATGATGCTTCTTTTGGGAGACTAGCAAAGAAACAAAACTGTTACTCGATTTTAAAGATATCTCCTAGTACCCGATCCTTAGTGATTAGATTGGCTACTGATTAAGCTTTTTATCCTGGTTCCTGGATTTGAGATTCTAACACTACCTTCTGCCACCATTCTATGTGGATTCTCCATTAGTCGCACACATGAGATTAGGCAAAAAAGAAACCTGAGACAGTATAGGAGGAAGTATCTATAAATTCGATCAATTTGCGTAAGCATGAGACACATTTGAGTTCTTTTGATGCATGATATGTTGATTGAACCCGCAGGCCAATGGTTCAGTTTTCTGCGGATGAATCGGTCGCTTGCCGGATGATGCCTAATGAGATACAATTCTTTGATCCAAAAGATTTTGCAAAAGGGATTTTGTATAGGATAAGAATGCCTGGCATAGCTACGATGCAGCTAGCAACTGCACCAGGATCTCATGTTGCTGGATTCGTCCCAGAGGCTAAGGTTTGATTTGTTACATTTTATTTAGGTAATTAGACTGTGTTTCTGCAAACTAGTTTCACAAGGTTACTGATCTATTTCTCTCTCTGGTTTCGAGTAGGGTGTTCCAGCTAGTGTTCAGATATTTTCTTGCAACAAGGACGCACAAAATCAAGTTGTTGCTCGCAGGAGCTTTTTTCGTTGTTCCACTGTTCAATTACACTGGAACAAAGGGTCCACTGGGCTTCTAGTTCTTGCTCAAGCTGACGTGGATAAAACCAACCAGAGTTACTATGGTGAAACCAAGTTGAACTACTTGACAACTGACAGGGCCTTTGAAGGAATTGTTCCACTTAGTAAGTTCTTAGGTTTTGACAATATTTATCCTTTAATTTCTGGTATCTGACCCTATCATGTATTGGCAGAAAAGGATGGGCCAGTCCATGATGTGCAGTGGTCTTCCTCTGGCTCTGAATTTGCTGTGGTTTATGGATGTATCCTTATATTTACTGTCTTCATATGCACTGTAGAATTTCAGAGTTTTACCTTTTATGTACCATTTGTCCTTTTTAAGTGCTCCTTAACCGTATCTCAGTTATGCCGGCCAAGGCAACAATATTCAACAAGAAGTGCAACCCTCTTGTTGAGCTTGGTGAAGGACCTTACAATACGATAAGATGGAACCCCAAAGGACGATGTATCCTCTAGAATAATTTGATCAGTCAGTCTTGTGTGAAAATGTGGTGGGCATATCTAGCTGTTTCTATCTGCGAAAGTTGGACTAAGCCATGCTCCCTATGTTCTTTTCATAGGGCGTATTAGAATCTGGATAACTCTTTACAAGCATTCTTTGACTACTAATTTTTATTATGAAAAGCTAGTGCTACAAAAATAACATTATTTTAAAGATGTCAAATACACATCTATTCATATAACTTTTGCACACTAAGTGTGCATATAATTTGACTAATTGTTAGTTACAGTTTAAGAAATTTGACCTTTTCAGATCCTAATACTCAGTATAATAAGAAACGGAGGGAGTATATACATCTTATGAAACCTGTTGCTTTTACAATATCCTTGACCACATTTTCTCGACCAGTTTTTGTATTAGCAGGATTTGGTAATTTGCCTGGTGATATGGTATATTTCTACACCAAACAATTTTTCAGCATTATTCTTCACCCTGAAAATTTATAAATATTGCCTATTTCATCTGCTTAACTCTTTAAGTTTGGTATAGAAAAAACAAAGATAAACTACAATAGCAAACATGCCTTAATACCTGTAAGCATCTACAAATAGTTGCATTGTAGCTCACATGGTATTTTCTGCCCAGGTGTTCTGGGATTATTCAGAAAAGAAATTGGTAGCAAAAACAAAGGCAGAATGTTCTGTCACAAGTGAATGGTCCCCTGATGGTCGTCATTTTATGACTGCTACGACAGCGCCGAGGCTCCAAATAGACAATTGGTATGTTTACTGTATTTGGCAATTGGCATATTAATGGACATAGTTAAATGCCCTTACTGAATGGAACTGTTGTTGCAGTATAAAAATATTTGACCACAACGGATCTCTGCAGTTTAAGAAGATGTTTGAAAGGCTGTATCAGGTATACTGTATACCCTCAACATAACTTCTTATTTTTTATCCTATTCTGTTCCTAAACTGTAGTAACATGCTGAAATTTATAGATAAATATGCACTCTATATTTCTGATTTTTTTTGAATCATTCAGGCTGATTGGAAACCTGAAGTACCTGAAAGATTCGGTGACATTGCTGACCTGACAACATCCTTGAGTACCTTAAAGATTGAAGAAACAAAAAAACAAGGTTCTGGTATTCTCGTAGATTCCAAGTCAATCTGTTCTGATCAATTGATATCTTCCCTTGACGTCCTTCTATAGTTTCAGCACAAGGTTCCAAGTCAGCACAAACATCAAGCAAGGCCCCTGCAAATACAGCACCGAAACCTACAGCATACCTCCCACCCCATGCTAAGGGTTCTGCAGAACTTCAGGACAAGGTACAAGCTTCTATCTAATAACACCACCATGGTTCCATTGCAGAACTGGGGTGTTTGGTCTTTGGTAGGAATGGAATGTGAAACTGAATGATTTGGTCTATTACCATGCAATTGCTCCTTGTCATGGTGCCGCAACAACAACAAAGCCCGTTAGTCCTCCAAGCAAGTTGGGCTAGATCTCCATATGAGTGGTTGGATTTTTTATGTTGGTTTGTCAGGCCTATCACCACCTCCTTTACCTGGGATTGTGACCGGCTATGCTGAAAGTGAAAGTTGAAACAACACAGGCTAGATCTTGCCAGTGTCAAATAGAATAAAAGAGGAATGTGTCTCATATACTTAATAAATCATATGCTGGCGATTACCTGGGATTTGCTGTGCTCAGCTAATTCTTTTGGTTGTTGTTCCAGCTCGTTCGAGAAAATTCTCATTGTTTGGCAGTATAAGAATATTGACTTATCATGTTTTGGTGCATTGCAGCTCTTTGGTGGATTAGCTCCTGCAGGGTGAGTTTCACATTCTTCATTCACCTTTTCTTATGCCTTTTTTTACATCGACAGATAACCCACTGACCTTAACAATGTAACAGGGGGGAGATGAGCAAAAATGCATTGCGAAACAAGAAGCGCAGAGAGAAACAGAAGGAAAAGAAAGCTGCTGAAGCGTCAGGCTTTCCTGCTGATGAAAGTTGATCTGTGCTGGATTTGTTTCAGCATTTCCAACCACCGAGTATAACAGACAGTGACAAATGATTTCTTTCAATCTGGTGAAACGGCCATGCACCAATTCACGTTTACACCGTATGAAACTCTTCATAGTTTGGTGCAGACAGTCAGGTTATTTTTTCAGTGTTATACTGAATTTGTATAAGCATATCGAAGAAACAGAATAGTGAGGCTATTTCATATTTTCATGTGCTCTCTTGTTCTGTCGATGGATTCGTGATCATTGTGCTAGCAATGCCACTATTGAAAGGACGATAGTTTCATGGGCATGATAGTTCTTGCCGAATTTCCTACAAAACATTATCGTACACTGTTGCATTAGCATGGCAAGAATAATTGTGTAACTTTGAAGTACTAATGTCCTAATCCTAACCCCCCAAAAAAATGTATGGCATGGCAACTTGCTAGCTGATTAGCCGAGGGCTGAGGCTTGTGGCAAGAGATCTGCAGTCCTCAACAAACACGTGCATAGAAAGAGTTAGTAAATAATCCTTCACCCCCCGCTACACATTTCGTGTCACAGTTGAGAGTTTTGATCGATCAGATGCACAAGCTATCACCAACGTCTGATTGGCAGGTTACAGTCTCAAAACACGGTCCCATCAACTACAAAATTGCCAAGAATTCACTCACGAGACATACCCGGTAAAGAACAAAAAAAATCAATGGTCCAGGCGACAGGCGACAGGCGACCTTACTCCGCTGCACTAGCCCACGTTCCTATTATGCATTCTGCAATGGGTCAAAAAAAAGGAGGGGGGCTGATGATACCCCATCAACTAAGACTCCTGAGCATGGGGACGCCAGTTTCCCCTGCAAAGCTCCTGCATAAGATGCACAAATTTCTGAGGCTGTTGCCACCATGTAGGTTTTGACACAGCTGATCTCTCATATTGGTCCTCTTCTGAGCCTTCCTTCTGCATGAAGCTCTCGGAGAAGCTGTGCCACTTTTGCATGGCACGCTTCAGTCGGGCAGTCCTCTTACCAGTGACGAGATATCTGGTGTAGTCCCTGGCAAGACGGTAAAGTTCCTCCCCTCTGATTATGTGGATGTACTGCACCGTTAGAAAAAATGCAGTGATTTAGCAGCCATCCTGGAGGGTTAATGCTTGTCACTATGATAAACACAGATGCATACATTTGAATTTCGTAAGATCTGGCTATAACAAAATTGTAAAGGTAATTCATATCATAAAGGGACTATAATCATTTTGTACCTAAGTGTCACATGTACAAGCAAAAAAAACCTAAGAGCATGAAGTCTATTGATACCATTCTGTCTTTTTCATAAGCAATGGTGTTTCAGCAGTCTATGATGCCCAGTGCTAACTTATCAAATAGGTATACCAGGAAATGCAGAAGAAACAAGGAAAACAAAACAATTACCACAAGTATGAAAGCAACAGTGGCCAAGATAACTTGGACTACTTCATCCAATGTTTCCTTGAACGATTCATCATCTGGGCCACCAGAACCACCACTGCCCCCACGGCGATTCCCATTCCCTCCGCCTCCACCAGACGCTTGTTCTCTCAGTTTAGCCACCTGCTCCTTCAGCAAGTCTTGTATGGGCCGGGGCTTTTTTGCATCAGCCATAGCTTTCTTCAAAGATTCCATCAAAGGCTGCAAAAAACCGATATACAAGATCACCAACCTATTAAGAAATGTAAATGCACTCTGCTAGCAGAACCAAATGTATGTAAATGTTTTGGGGATTGAGACTTTTCCTATATATTTGGTTTCTTGACCAAGCCAGCTATTCCTAACATGTACCCTTGATCTGTGTTTAAATTCGATATGGTAGCCTAACATGCTCCCTCCATTTTAGGTTTGTCCTAAGTCAAACATTCCTAACTTTGACCAACAATTTAAAAATATAGTTTTAAATAGTTGAGAATAACCCAGCAGATTATTATGACTTCCAAAAACAACAGAAGTAATCCACCTAAAGGAGTATGACAAAATTCTGAAGCGAGACAAGAGTAAGTTTGCTTTGATCCACCAAATATATCATACACTAGTTCAATTTAACAAATATCTAAGTGCACAGTATGGGCGTATGGCACATGCAAATAAAAATATCACTCTGACCATGTTTTACTTAATTCAACAAGAGTAAAGTCCACTGCCGGTCCTTAAACTTGTGTCCCTATGTCATCCCGGTCCCTAAACTCTCAAAATAATTATTTATAGGTACCTAAACATTGTTCGGGTCTCACAATAGTCCTATCGGATCTCCATGCGGTCCTATAATTTGCGTAGGTGTGTCATTTTGGTCCCAAATGTCGTGAACTAGCTAGCAGGATCAACGTGCTCCAGCCACTGGCCACCCACGCTCGGCCTCGGTCCGAGCTGCCGTAGTACGTGCCAACCACAGCCGGCGTGTGGGTCTGTGGAATCGAACGCGACAACCACGCCGCCACCGAATGCCGCCTCCTCTTCGGCGCCCGCGCAGGCCGCGCGTCGCACACCACTGGCGCTGTCGATGCCTCGGACGCCATGGAGAGGCTGTCAGAGCAGTCCTGCTGCGCAGAGGAGGCTGTGAAGGAGGACTGGACAGCCATGACGACTAGGTGAGGTGACCTCGAAGCTCGCCGGTGGAAGCGACGTCTTGGTCATTCGGCCAGTACGGCTGCGCTAGGTGGCCTGCGCGGCTGCGCCAAGTCCGACGCCGCAGAGACTAGACTACGCACCATCAAAACGCAGGCGAGCAAGGAAGCAATTGTCTCCATGCTCGAGCCGTGGCCGCTCCCTCTCACCCATGACACGACTCCGAGGACAGTAGTACATGCACTGTGGTGCGGCCTAGGCAAAAGCCGCCGGCAGCAAGAGGTGGCGAGCCGAGAGTAGCCTGAAGCCACCGGCAAGCCGCCCCTGCACGCATCACCACCCGAGCAACACCAGGTGAGGCCGCCCCAGCGCCACCGTGCGAGCAGGCCCATGAGCTGCTGGGCGAGGGTGCCCTGGGTGAGCGCGCTTCCCTGCCGCGGACGTCCGGCGTGCGAAGAGTTGCCGTCGAGGAGGCCAAAGGCCGAGCGGCGCAGTAGGCACTAGTCAGTCCGGGAGGAGACAGAGTCACGGGTAGCGGGTTCAGACCCGTTTGGATGGGCAATGAGACCCGAACAATGTTTAGGTATCTAGATGAACGTTTTGTAAGTTTAGGGACCGGGATGACACAGCTGTACAAGTTTAAGGACCGGTAGCAAACTTTACTCATTCAACAATATCAAGTGCACTGGTGGCATTCATAAATTTTGGCACCGACAAAACATCAACTTTGTTTAATTTCATCCACCAACTAAGCTACCGAAACTGGCCTTGGACAAAACCTATGCGTGACCAAAATTTTGGTAATTGGCAGTGAATCCACGGTAACACTATCATTTGACACGTATTCAACACACCCCTAGAATCATATCAAGAAAACAACACAGCTATGCATTTTTGCATGATAAATTTATAAGAAATATCAAGCATAAAAGGAAGGCCTTAGAAGCTACTTACATCATCAGCAGTGCCAGGGTTTCCCTTTCCACTTAAGGCACATACAGGAGTAAGCCTTTTGTGGCTAGCAGCAATGAGAACTAGCCTTGGGTACACCTTCTGTTGCAGCTTGTGGAATCCAAGAGCATGTGAATATAATGGATACTGATATGTGCTCCCAAGACCTGCTATAGGTTTGTTCACAATGATCCTACTGTGAGGCTTGCAAGTAGTGGCTTGGAAGTAGCTCATCATTTCCTACTTCTTGAATAGTTAACTAGAACCAAATCTGCAGATTCACATTAAATGTAAGAATTTCAGAAATTGCGAGGAAAATGCCAATGCCTCGAAGGCAGTATAAAAATAGATAACAACAGAATCTAATGCATATGATGTGGGTTGGGTGTTTCTGTGTTTGTGGGGGTGGGGACAGTGTTTTTTTTTTGTAAACCCAACCAGGTAGCCAAGATTTGGATAGCTTTCCTTCTTAATAGAATTTCAATCAACTCTCTCTCTTTCAGTTACATAACTAAGAATATGCATGATCCAGTTTGGTTTTCTACCTCCCTCAAAATGCAAAGAAAATGAAAAAAAAAAAACAATTCATGCATCGGAACATAAAGTTTCCGGAGAATCTGTTGGTAAGCTGACCAATAACCAGATTAAATGCAATGTAGCCAACCTTGGCAGAAACCATATGAACTTCAATTCTTCATGTTCATGCGCTACCGGTATGAGGGAACCCTGTTCTGTATGACAGATCCCTATTGACACTCAAACCAAAAATAGAGACAGTGTACACAACCATTGACATGATGACACTACATTATACATCAAGGAAATCTACATGATAACCTAAATAAAACAATAAAATCGAAAAGAGGAAATGGAAGCATCACAACTAACTTAAGGTGAAAAAATACCACATCTCACATTCCAAATAGGAATGACATGAGTAAAAAGTGGCATAAGACTACCTGCAAAGGGAATAGCATGTGACATGGGGCTCGGTTGAACCCCCCATTATGCCTAAAACAATCTTCACCTGCCTTGGTTCCAATGCCTATGGGATCAACTTAGATCAATTTTACATGACCTTAAAAATTGGCAACTAGCAAACTTCAGCATGCCCAAGCACATTTTGGTTGGTTCGTTCATTTCTCACAACGATTTCAGCAAATTTACGGCAAAGAACACATTAGCCGGGAAGCCTTATTCTGCTTCTTAATTTGCCAGAAGTTGGTGACACAAACACCTCTTGTTCATTCTCTTATCTCAGCCTGACTGATTACTGACTGCTCAGCGCAAATTAAACTCCATCTTTCACATGTAAAAACACAGGACATCAACACGGCTTTCTAATAGGCTATGGAATGCTTCCTCTCAGGGGCAGGCCCAGTAGAGGACATGGGTGTACACATGTATACACCCAGTAATTTTTTTACGAAAAAATCGAAGTTAGTAGGCATAATATATCTATACACTTGAAATTACATCATGTCGGAATAATAAATAGGGAAATAGCCAAATAGCTCAAGTTAGGGTTCGGGAACTCGGTTTCGCACAGCAGGAAAGGAAGGGAAGGGTCCGCATACTTGTTGGGTACTCGTCGCCGGCGAAGGGACCGTCGAAGGCCTGGCGAAGGGACAGACGAAGGCCTGGGTACCTGGCTTAGGACGGCGCCGGTCGGTCGCCGCGCGCGAGAGAGAGCGCGCGCACGCGGGGTGAACGGGAGAAGATAAGGCAAGGGGGGAACGGGCTGCTGGTTAGGTGCTGCAGAAGACATAACTGATTGTCTGTTTAAAGTTTAAACTCTATATATTTCCTTTATTATTAGTGAAATTTTACGGCACTAGGAAATTAGGTCTCGTTTGCTTATACTAAAATTTAACTTACACTGATGTTGATGTTTATGCTGAATTGATTCTAATATTAAAAAGTAGCTCAAACGAACAGGAACTTAAGTTGTGGGCTGAAACTAAAAAAAAAAATATGTAGATCTGGCTTACTATTAAATTTGGAGGATATAACATTATTTTGACGTCTCGTGAGCTGGTTCTCGGGATTAAAAAAATGGAGCTGCTTTTCTGAATAAAAAAGGAGCTCCTTCTATGAATTAAAAAAGAAGGTGCTGTTTCTCGTAATCTCATGTCAGCATCTCTTATATCCGAATGTTGTTTATCCCCAAATCGCAGAAACTAGGAACGAAAGGCCGGCCGGTGGGATCTCGCCGGCGGCTAAGACCGTGCGCGGGATCAGGGCCAGAGCTTCCCGCACTCGAGGTTGCAGCGGCAAGGCATGGGAAGTGCTAGTGCGAGCCGGCCACAGGAGGCGGCGGCGTGCTGCGGCAGGCGGCGGCTTGGGCGGAGTGTATAGAAGGCGGTGAGCGGCGGGGAAGGTGGTGTCATGGCGGGATGCACAGGGCCCGGTAGGACCCAGTTCTGGCAGCGTCGTGGCCGGATGTAGCGCGGAGCGTGCTGCCAGCGTGCACGCGGCAGCGCACAGCGCGACGGCAGCAGCGGCGGCGATGATGCAAGGGGTGACGGCGAATCCAGCTTGTGTGATTGCGCTAAAGTGCGACGGACCATGTGAACCGTGGTGGTGGTCATGGCTCGGTTAGGGAAGGCTCAGCGCATGTTACCCGCGGCGTAGTGGCCATGGTCATGGTGGCGGCCATGGCGGCCTCCCGCGATGAGGCGAGGTACGCAGGGGCACGACTCTCCCTCTCCTAGCGCGGTCGGCGCAGCGGCCCCCTGGCTGCGAGGCGGTCGGAGATACGGCGAGCCGGCGGGCGGCTTGCCAGCGACCTGGGAGGCGGCGACGCAAGCAACGAGATCCTGAGTCGCAGGCACGCCGGCCACTCCCGTTCGTGGAATTGAATTGGGACAGGAGTTAGAGATTCATTACAGGAGAGAAGGACTAAACTGCCCTTAAGAACAATTAATTAATTTTCGTAATTAATAGGTGCGGTAAATATTTTCCGCGGGAGAAACCGGTGGTTTCTCCTAAGCACCGTAACAAATCACTTATTATTAACTAGAAAATAAATATTCCCTTTGTCCTGAAATATATACTCCGAAAGAATATAATTATAATCCCTTTGTCTAGAAAAAATATATAAATTTAGCACAGTATCAAATTAAAGTATCTTGAATTTAACTAATTACATATTAAAAATATAAATAGTTATAATATCAAATAAGAAAGTACTGTGATACACATGGCTAAAATTAGTCCAAATTAGCTATGATTGCCTAGCTAATTGGCTAGCAACTAGTTAAAAACTTGGCTAAAAAATTAGGCTCATCTATGAGCCCTCTTGTTTGGATACACTAGAGCTAATTTGAGCTAAAGTTAGCTAACTAACAATTAGCTTATGGTATCAAACATGCTCTATATTTTTATAATATACTTATTTGGTGTCAAAAACATTAATATGTCTACCTATATACTAATCAAACTTTGGATACGGAAACCAAAATACATCTAGAATTGCATCCTTTTTCAGGAAGGTAGTCCCGTATTTGCATTTATCCTAAGTCAACCAGCCTTATATTTTGACTAAAATTGTAGAAAAATGTATTAACTTCTACCACAACAAAAAATTAGGTTATAAAAATATATTCCATAATATTTCTAATTGAGTTTATATGATGTTAAAAATATTATTGTTCTTTTTTTTATATAAATTTGGTCAAACTTAAATTAGTTTGGATTAGCATAAATAAATACACTATGTTACACGAGGGAGTAGTCAAAATGCCCTATTTGCCAAACACTCTTGCCAATATATTTCCTTCCACGTAACTGTTCGTTATATCTTTATATTTTTTAATCAAATATGATTACAAGACCTTTTCTTTCTTTAAATTACATACATGGACACTCATACACTAAAGAGGGAATTGACAAACCTTGATATTGATGAAATTACCACAAACACCTTACGTCGAGGAGCATGTTGTCTATCACTAAAAGAACGATGTCGTTAAATCCTAAAATAAATATAGGAAAATATGAGCACCTTTGTCAAATCGATGACTTGAACTCAGGTAACAAGTTCCACACAAAGCAAACCAACCAGCTAAGATACGCTCAGTTCGCGATCTGGACCTTTTCGTCGCTTCATCGTGGCATCTGCACTACTCCCGCCCGTCATCCCAAATTAAATCAACTTCTAAAATTGTCATAAATCAAATTATTTTAAAATTAACTAACTTTATAAAAAAGAGCACCAACATTATGACATCAAATTAGTATATATCAATACATACATCATGAAGTATATTTTCACAATATATTTGTTTGTGTTATCGATGTTGTTATCCTTTTTTATAAAGCTGGTTAAACATAAAATAATTTGACTTAGAATCATTTTAGGAATTAATTTATTTTTGGACGGAGGTAATATTATACATCTTCACTATGTCGAGATCTATTTTGTCCATCATCTTTCCCTCTCTGGTTACATTATTACTCTATATATCTCTATACTATATATGCTCAAAACTAAAAATAAAGGGAGATTCATTATGCATGCGCATCGCTGAAATATTTGCACTTGATTTTGCCACCAAGCACTAACCTCCAACGGTGTTTGTGCATCTCAACCAAAAAAACTAAGATGGTCTTTTTTCCTTACAAACCGACACCGACAATGCTTAGCAAGTAACATTGGGAGGCTATCTACAGGAAACTTACTTGTGTTTCATTTTCTATTTCCTCTAGATGTCATTTGTCTTGCTTATTTGAGCTGCAATTTGCACTAACTAAAGAAGCGAATAAGCTTGGAACACAATCAAACACAAGTAAGTTTGCTTATTTTCAAATTCGCATCAATATATTGGCCATCCATTTATTCTTATATGCATGTAATGGAATTTCCATATAGCAGAGCTAGTACAGAAGGCACTATTACAGCAGGAATTTCATGTGATTGCCTCCTTGATTACTTCTGTACAGCATTGATAGTACCTTATCAGCTTCCTTTCATGTGAATGAGTAGTAGTGCTATCGGATAGTCTGATAGCAGTTCTACTGCAACTTTAATTTGCGATGATGAAGCTACCTAGATAGTCATTTGCTGCTAGTACTGCTACCTAGATTGTGGTTTTTAGCTTTGGCACATGAACTGTTCCTTACAATATATAGCTCAATTTTGGCTTGATTTTGATGCGGATGTTGAAATAATCCATGGCATGGCTGCAAGAGGGGCCCTTAAATTATTATTTTGTCTGTCCTCAAGAACCAAGTCTGTTGCTTTACATATACACTCTGTGAATGGACATCTATAGTAGAACAAAATTGGACTGTCAATTTTACTATCACCAAGTCTGTTTATTTAAACTATACACTATGTATATTTTTATAACTATATTTTGCAGGTTAGTGGTCGCAACATTTGAAGGCCGTGCAAAATGGAAGCATTTAATCACACAATATTGTTTGATGCTAAAAATTTCTTCAACCATTTAGTTAACTGTTTTAAAACATTATTTATGTCCTTGCATTTGAGCTTAGAAGAACAATCAGAAGCTCACTCTCATGGATGTCGCGGTGCCCTGCAAGGTTATGATTTGCATGGAACTCTTGTGTTCTTATGTGTGTATGTGTACTGAGCATATCTCCATTGCATAGATGGTAGTGCAGTGGTTGGGCACAACGTTCTTGTTCCAATTTGATGTTCTGACATGATTTTTTTGGGCTCTGATATAATGTTCTTCGCTGATGATGTTCGGTTGTGTTCCTGTTTGAATTCTGCTCTTATATTTTTAAGGCTGTTTTATTTATTTTTTTCTATTTCGAGTCTGGTATGGAACATAGTGAAATAAGCCTTTGATTATGTGCTTGATACGAAACTTGTTTGTTTTTGAGCTACAATTTGACTCACTCTGACACAATGGACGTTCAAGCTTGATATGTTTTGGATACGAAATAAGCTTCGCTGAAGGGACAAGCTTTGTTTATGGGCATGTTTGGTATAGTTTATAAGCTGCTTATGGCCAAAATAAGCTGAAATCAACAGCCAAATGTCATGTTTTTCAACAGCTTATTCTGACCACGCTTATTCCCACAGCTTCCATTTGTACTAAAAAGCAGAAGCTGAATCAGACCAGTTTATTTTGACCGCCGCTTTTACTCTATTTGTGCAGCTTATCGGGGAAGCGCTTCCCAGATAAGCTGTACCAAACAGGGCCTATATTGAGCCATACTGCGTACATTAGCAGATTCTCTTCACCCAAACAGCAAACCCCGGAGAGAAAAGATACACCTGCATGTAAGGTGTTTTGTTATGCACAAGAATTTACACTTGTAAATAAATTACCGCTCCAAAATATTACCAACATGCCAAACAGGGCCTAAGTTTAATTATTTGAAGGAAAAAATGCAGATGTTGTGCAGTTTTCTCTTATTGTGGACTGCATCTAAAAGTAATTTACCTGAGTAACAGTTGTTGATCATTACCTACACATGCTGATGGTTCATCCTGGCCATTATTAGCTTGTTCGCTTGGTCGTAAACGATCGTAAATTTTCAGCCAGAACAGTATTTTTCTCTCACACCAAATCAGCCAGCAGTAATAATCCACGATCGTATATGATCGTATCAGCACCAGCCGAACAGGCTGTATATTGTAAAGCAGTATTTTGAGATGGGGAACATAAGTTTAGCAGTATACGTAGGAGAAGAATAGGAAAAACTCAGTAAGATAACCTCATGAACCAATATTCATATGCTTGTCCAATCTGTAGTTCAAGAACTACAAACCTGACACGTGTGATAAATAAGCTACGATCAAAGAAATTTACATGCTGCCTATGAGGACTACCAACATCGCTGGCACTGCTCATGGTTTTATATGTCTATGGGTTCTAAATATATGGTTTCTAAATTATGTACTCGCTCCATTTTAAATTTTTGACTTTTCTAGATATATTATTTTTGTTATGCACGATACATAGTAAAACAATATATTTAAAAACAAAATATAATAATATATTATAATTTAGAAAGGAGAGAATAGTATCTTATAATACTTTAGCATCTAAACCATGTCTAAAAATGTAGTTTAAGAGACCTAGACATAGTGGGGATTGGAGAATGGCCATCCATGCATTTTTATTTTTATTTCACTTGAACTACTTCAACGGTGCTTTTTAGCGAATGAATAATAATGTTTTTCTCTCACGACAAATTAATATAAGCATCGGTATAAGCTAAATTTCAGTGAAACAAACAGACATGTCTGTCTCATCTCATGCTCGTTGACTAAACTCGTTGACATGTCTGTGGTGGCAACTGGCAAATACAGTAGTACTCGGATGACATAAGCGGCCGGCCGGCCGGATAGGAAATGGAACGGAGGCAGCTGACTAGTTGGGCCTCTGCTTGTCATGGTTTGACTTTGACTCGTTGACGCGTGTGTGGCCTCCGTTCTACCACCTCCGGTTCTTGCCAGCTGCACGAATAGTCTTCACTGCTGTTTTTTTCCAGAAGTGGCGGCTTCAACAAACACCGACTGGTTCTGTCATTTGCACGCAGAAACAGCTTGAACGATCGCGACAGGGCCACATTTCACTTCACCTGAGTAACAACGCTGGCAGACGCCGCGAGATGAACGCTGCAGGTGCCGCTAATAAGAACAAACGTGCAGCTGAGCTCGGAAACTGCTTCACGTTTCATCATCTCTGCGCTGCCGTTACGCCATGGTAGCCGGGTAGAAAAGGGGCCAAGTATCTGCCAAGAACAAGAAGTGAGGCAGCGGCGACGTGCTTCAGCATGAGCCCACACAGAGGTCGACGCGGTTCGCACCGATTTCACAACGTGCAGATGCCGACCTGCTGAGTATCGCTCGGTTTGACTCGGCCCTCGTTTCATTTGGACGATCGCGACAGGTGAGACGACCTGATCGGATGCATGCTTCTCTCCAAAGTCCAATCCTACTCTATAAAAGTCAAGCCCCAGCCCACCATAGCCCCAGAGGCAGGCATCAGTATCACACACAGACGCAACCAGCCATGGCACAGAAGCTCGTCGCGCCACCGACGGCGCTCGTCGCCGCCGTCCTGGCGCTCGTCCTCTGGGCCGCCACGGCGGCCGCGCAGAACTGCGGGTGCGCGTCGGACCAGTGCTGCAGCAAGTACGGGTACTGCGGGACGGGCGAGGACTACTGCGGCGCCGACACGTGCCAGTCGGGCCCCTGCGACGTGCCGGCGACCAACAGCGTGTCCGTGGCCAGCATCGTGACGCCGGCCTTCTTCGACGCGCTCCTCGCGCAGGCCGCCGCCTCGTGCGAGGCCAACGGGTTCTACACCCGCGACGCCTTCCTCGCCGCCGCCGGCTACTACCCGTCGTTCGGCCGCACCGGCACCGTCGACGACTCCAAGCGCGAGATCGCTGCCTTCTTCGGCAACGCCAACCACGAGACCATAAGTACGTATCACAAAACCCAAGCTCGTTTTTCATTTCTCATTCAAGCTACAGATATTCTAAAATTCAATCGTTTCATCAACCACCAACCGTGTAGAGTTCTGCTACATCAACGAGATCGACGGGCCGAGCAAGAACTACTGCGACCCGAACAACACGCAGTGGCCGTGCCAGGCGGGGAAAGGGTACTACGGGCGTGGCCCCCTGCAGATCTCGTGGAACTACAACTACGGGCCCGCGGGGCAGAGCATCGGCTTCGACGGGCTGGGCGACCCCGACGCGGTGGCGCGCAGCGCCGTCGTCGCGTTCCGGTCGGCGCTCTGGTACTGGATGAACAACGTGCACGGGGTGGTCGTCTCCGGGCAGGGCTTCGGCGCCACCATCCGGGCCATCAACGGCGCGCTCGAGTGCGACGGCAAGAACCCGAACTCCGTCAACAACCGCGTCGCCTACTACAAGCAGTTCTGCCAGGATTTCGGCGTCGACCCGGGCAGCAACCTCACATGCTGACTCTAGTACTCATGCGTGGATGGAATGATGGATAGATGGCTATTGCGTGGTGTGGATGTTTCGGTTTGGTAGTGTGAATTGTGATATGTGTGTGGGGAGCGGCGAGACATCAACAAGCTAGGCTAGGGATGTGATGTTGTGATTCAGAGACTACGCGGAAATAAAAACTGATTTGCATGAGCTTCTGTTTAAGCATTCAGCTTGTATTTGTCGAGCTAAGTCATCAGATACAAAGGAGTGCCTAATCAATGTTGAAAACGTTAGGAAATGTCAGTCAACGACCGGTTGTTTTAGCCCCTCCCATCAATCAAAATTTTCTCATACACTTACACTGTCTTATAGCTATATTTACACTACATTATTACTATATTTATAACTATTTCTTCAATGTAATTTATTGGAAAGAGTGGTGTAATTTGAGAATAACACAAATATATGTCAATTTTTTTAAAAAGATTTACAAATTATTTATATGAATTTCAGACATCAGATAAATATATATCAAATTATTCACAAATTCTTCAGAAATTAAAAAAACAAAATCCACACAAGGAGGTGAGAGAGGAGAGATTGTCGCAGGGTGTTCTGTGCTCGCGTTCGTGTGTCAGGCAGGGACACAGACACCGGCATGATTGCTTGCTTGACGCTGAAGCCGAGCGGACGCATGCATAGGGACGCATCGTACGCACGCATGCGCCAGTGTGATCGCAGGCGGGGGGAGGCCGACGCTTCCGCGTCGCACGGCCCAAAAAACGGTTGATAACAACCGGCAAGTCAACCGGTTGATCATTAGGCTTTTTAAAAAATTATCAGAATGCATTCGTAGAGGCGGCTGAAAACAACCGCCGCCTCTACACATGCATTTTCAGAGGTGGCTCGGTTTGGAGGCTACGATAGAGACGGCTTATTTTTCAATCGCCTCTATAGTAAAAAGGTCTTCCTGTTGTTACAAATTGATTTGTTGCAAATTGATTTTGTAGTATTGATACCTAATTGATTCGATAGCAGCAGCATAGCGGTAGAAATTATCTAGAATGTACTTGATGTGCCCTCGGCTGCTCTCTAAGCTAAGCTGCTACCTAGAGATTACCTGCCTACCTAGAGTTCCGGATAGGCGGAGTCACAGAGCCTCTCAAGCTAAGACGAGTGGGGCATCTCTGTCCACCAGGGAAGATCCGGAAGAAAAATTGACTAGAGGCATACTAATGATGATAATCAAATTAACCTCACATTTTTTTGCTATGTGAGGATCTTATCATCCACTTGTGTGGGGCATCAATGGTAAAAAATAGTCTAGAACCCTTAATAACAATTTTTGAGTGATGACTTATGTCCTCACTTGGTACTACGTGTGGCAGAACCGTCCGAAATAACATATTTACGGAGGCGCTTGTCTTTCACTAGACACTAAGCACCCCGAAGTTAAGCTACATTAGGCAGTTCTGTCGAGCACACCCCATGGGAGAACCCGAAAATTCATATTTTTCAACAGGGTTATAAATGGGAGAATAAAGCTTACAACATTTTAGCCATTTCTTACATCACTTTCCATGCAACATCAGAGTATAATATTTATTATTTATAACAGCGGAATATAACAATATTATCATAGTTTCAGCGGAAATAAAATTATTTAATGACAAGTCAAACATTAACATGATGATCCGCTATATACTTCGTAACAGATTATAAGTTTTTCCATCGTAGAATATTTTGGGTGCTAGTTTTAAATAAACTCTATGTCCACTATGTTAAGGAAATCCTCGCTGAGCCCACCAGGAGGTTTCTACACACAAGTGTCAGCTCCACATATTTCTATCACCTGCAACAGAGGAGAACAAACCCTAAGTACTCAATTGTACTCTGCAAGGCTTACCCGTCAGGAGGAAAGAAAAGACTCTAAGTATATGCAAGGCTATCTGGCTTGTGGGTTATTGTATCTGCAGGAAGCATTACTAAGAGTGCATCCTTATATTCAATTTTATTAGTTGTCATCATTAGTTTATTAACTAACCATTCTATGTAAGCACCTATGCTACTTTCAAGCAGGTGTTAAGCAATGAGAACTATTTTACCATCTTTCATATTCCAGTTATTACTACGGTGCTAGATCGTAGACAAGTCGTACCGTATTACACGGCGATTCACGAACCAATGTATCCCAGCTGGGTACCCCGAAACACACGCCCCACTTATACTCTAGGCACAAGCCCCCACACCAGAGTCTCGGACTCAGTGTGGTGCTTAGACCTTCACCATCCCCGCCTCCAATCAGTCGGTCTAGAAAGAGCCGGAACCCACAACAAGAGAGCAACGAGCCTTTCTGCCCCCATAAGCAAGTATATGCTCAGGATAATAAGTCTCTGACCTGACTAGAATTCAATGCAACGGACGGTCCTCAATCGACACAGACGGAACAAATGCAATCCGAGCCTCGCTCGAATGCCTAACCAAGTCTAGATCCAAAATATCATTTCGTCCGGTCTTCAATTATCATTCATATATATTCTATGTGATAGTAATATAATGACAACAATAATATCTTTCCTATCTCTCGTGAGTGATAGGCAATCACTCGACTTCTATCGGAGTCCTGTAACATAGCAATCTACGCGATCCTGCCATACTAGTAAAACTCATAGGATAAGGATATATATATGCAAGTGGGTTTCATTCAACTCCTTAAACTTAATGCACAAGCATAAAATAAAATACAGAATAATAGGGGTTATGCACATGGGCTTGTCTAGGTAAGATATAACCAAAAGTTAGCATTCCATCATGGTGACACGATCATCAAGGCACCATCTTTTTGGCTACTTCGGTCATCTCCACGATCCATCGTTGTTCCTATTATGATATACGTGGATGCAACGCAGAGACGCAATTAATCAACGGTAACTACAACTCTATACTACAATTATGCTCTGTGAGCTAACGAGCTAGCTTAATGATTAACGTACTAGTCTACGTATCCACATCGCCAAATAAGGCTTGTTTCCGAAAAATGTTTTCGTTCTACAAACCCCCAACTATTTTTGACATTTGATTGATTAAATATATATTTCCGTACTAGGGCTCATTTAGTTACCTTAACAAACTAATTTCTATGGAGCTATAAAAATTACAGTGAGCACCTAATAATGTTAGAAATCTACTGTAAAAATTTTAGGGCCAGTACTACTACCAATTCATCACAATAATTCCTACAAGTTCATATTTTACCCGTTTTAAGTGCTTCAAATTAATTAGTCTACTTTTGAAAATTCTATGAAACTAAGTGAACAAAATACATTAACAGATAGGTCATGATTTTAGAAACCTAACAAAATTAGTTTCATAATTTTTGGACATCTATACAAATTTATCTTGAATTTATAAATTTACCTTTAGAAACTAAATTAGAAAACACTTTAAAAAAAGAAAAGGGCCGGTGGCCAACGATTCGTCCCCATAGCCGAGCCTGGCCCAACGCGGGACGCGGGCACGCGCAGCAGGCTGGTTCAGCGCGGAGCACGGCCCACGACGGGGAGCCCACGCTGGTACTTTAGCAAATGAGCCCTCGGACTTTTCACGAACCATACTAGGTCCTAATACTATTTCTTCATTTCTCTGGCGAATTCACTTAACCCCTGGATTTTACCAAATTTGCCCGCGCGCACCCCCGGTCATCCCGTGCACGGCGGCGCGGCGAGCGGCGGCACTGGGCGTCCATGCCGGCCACTAGAGGCCTACGCGGACCCACCTAGCGGGTCGGTCGCCCTCTACGGCTACATGCGCTACGATGGGCTACGGTTAGGGACTCGAAGATGCACTGGCGTGAGCTACAGCGGCGAGCGGCTATCCGCGGTGGCAGCGCGACTGTTCCAGTGAGCCTAAGCCCTCACGGCAAGGTAGAGATGGCGAAGAAGCATCAATAGCTCACCGTGGTGCACTCCCCACTAACGGTTGAAGCAGGGGAGCACTACAACGGTCTAGCCACGGGCGACCGAGCGGTGCGGCGGTGCTCTGCGATGAACACCGATGTGTCACTCCACCGACAATGAGCACCCTGGCCAAAACAGTGCGAGCACTAGATAGAGGAAGTCAAGACGAGCTTAGGGTTACGAGCAATTAAACTATACCACGCCTACATGCCTTACCCCAACCTTCTGGTCATGGCGGCGCACATGACCGGTGGCGAGCAAAAGCACCAATTTGCCGGTGGGTAGTGACCGACCGGGCTTGAGGGGAAACGGGCGTCTAACTGACTACCTATGCTACTCATTGGTGCGAGGAATTGGACTGAGAAGCCTTGAGCTAGGCGAATTGAAGGAGCGGAGAGCGCGGTGCCTCAAACGCGACAGCAACTCCAACCACATGCTGGCGTGGCACTACCAATATACACAACCCATCCTCTCCTCCCTATCTCACAGGCAGGGTGGTACGCGCCGTTGTGGTAGCAGAGGTAGATGGGATGAGCGGCTGGGATTGCGCCATGGGACATAGCAGCAGTGCAGCGGTAGGTGAGGTGCGTGGCCGTGAGCGCATGCGCACGAGAGGGTGGTTGCGACCAAGACACACAGCTCGGCGCGATAGAGGAACTAGAGGGCAAAGCGACTGCCACGCTAACCTAGCAATAATGGCTGCAACCATGTCTCGACTCCACGCGTGGCTCTATAGCCAAATGGTGGCTGTTGATGCGGGACCCACGGGATATCCTTCAAGGAAGAGAGAAGATCTAGTCTAACTAGGATTCTTTTCATGTAATCTAGTAGTAGTATTATTCTATAATCCTACTAGGAACTCTCATTGTAAACTGACTAGGACTCTGGCCTCTTGACTATATAAAGGAGGGCAGGGTTCCTAGAGAGATAAGGCAACACTTGACAATCAATCCAACGCAAAGGCTAACACCGACTGGACGTAGGGCTATTACTCGATCACGATCGAGGGTCCGAACTAGGATAAATCGACTGTCTATTGTGTTTACCGTCGAGTTTAGCATACGCTGAAGCCCGAACAAACTGCCCCGGGTACCCCTGTGGTAGGCTATCGGTGGTGAAACATCGATAGCTGGTGCACCAGGTAGAGGCTTTTGGTGAATTTACATCCAAGAGCTCGACGGACCTTAACAACATGATCTTCTCGATGGGATCAACCTTCATCTTTGGTTCATAGATCTGCGAGGTAGGCGATGATGGCAAGCTCCAAAGCCATCTCCTCAAAGATTCGGATCACCATGAAGACCTTTCTATTTTGACGACTACGACAGATCAACTCATCGGAAGATTCGCACAGCTCGTGATGTCCGATCCAACTTAGATTTCGTAGCTTTGCGCATCCGACTCAAACTCAGGCTCTACATTCGAGATGGAGTCTTACCCGAGTTCTTTCGAGAAACCAAGTTCTTTTTCGGCAGGGTTCCAGAACGTGGCCTCGACCTATCAAGGATTCAACTCAGAATACACTCAGAGTCCTTTCAAGAAGTCGGGTCCTTTTCCGTTTGGACTCCACAACATGGCAAAATCTTATCAGGCACGGCCCGAAGGATCCCTCGATCTGGTGCTTAGAATATCACTAAAAGGAGCTCAGGAAGGTGTTGTACTAACTATAACATCTCAAGACTACATCGTCCACTGGCCAGGTTCTATTCCTGAGGATAGCGGTACCCGACTAGTCGGCACGATGACAACAATAATTCTACCCTACCAAGGAGACTCGATCTACGACCTTGAAGCCTCTACTAAAGTTATCAACAACTACGACAGTGTGGAAACCAACGCCGATAACAGAACAATTCACGCACGAGAAGTATTCATGGTTCACCATCCTCGATCACCATTGGTCCCCCCAGAAACACCTGACATCAGGTCATTGGATGAATCTGAGTTCAACATGTCACCCTTTATCCAGGGGCACGATGGTGAGACTAAGAATCAGAAGCAAGCCAGAGAAAGAAGAAACAAATTGAAACAAGGACGCCAACGCTGTGCTAGGCAGCACAAAGAAGCTTGGATCAAATATGAGCTAGATCTGGCCAAGTACAATAGAAAAAAGTCAGAACAAGAAGTCGAAGAAAGATGCGCGGCGAATACACCCTACAATAGGATCCGAGAGGCACTAGAAGAACTCGAAGCGACATCATATCCCAGTGAAAAATAGGAGCAGCTCTAGGACCTTCTCTGGTCAATAGCCCTAAGGACACACGACGAAAGGACCCGCTCAAGACTACCTACCAGGTCAACATCTCATGGGCAGGAAGACCAAAATCAAAGGAAGTCTGCTTTCGAGAGACTTGGACCAAGTGGAAGTCACAACAGAGAAAGTAGAAGGGACCATAGTCAAAACTACCAAGTCGAACAACCAAGAAAGATCAGAAGCAAAGTACCTGTTTAGACAGCCCCATAGAACTACTCTCACCAAGACAACAGTTGGCTAAAAGGAGGTGCTGAATCAGAATACACAAAAGCCAGAAAGCACGATATATTCTCCTATTTTGCAAACAGACTTGCTTTAATACGACTACCTCACAAGTTCAAGCCATCCAACCACTCTAAATATGATGGCAAGACCGAACCAAGGCAGTGGCTTAGGATTTACTCACAGTCGATTGAACTAGCTGGAGGAGACGATGATATCAAGACCTTGTTCTTTCCCATGGCCCTAGAAACTATGCCCCTCCAATGGTTCGACAAATTAAATCTAGGGTCAATCAGAAATTGGGAGGACTTGCAAAGAGTTTTCTATGAAAATTTTGCGGGTATCATTACACACCCCATCACCCACACAGAATTAAAAGGACCCAAGCAGAAAGGAGGCAAAAGTCTCAAAAATTACTATCGATGATTTGGCAAACTACGTGCTCAAGTACATGACATCACCAAACGAGAAGTAATCGAAGCTTTCTCTCACGGAATCATGGCTAGGTGACAATTTTAGGACTTCTACAAAGAAAACCCAAGAAACAATGAAGAATTTAGATGCACAGTAGAAAATATGATTACTACAGAGGAGAAGACATGAGAAAGGTTCTCAGATAGAAACAACCAAGACAATCCGAACAAGCAAAATCATCGAAACATCAGACATCAGGAAAGAAAATGTGGACCAAACAATACCGTAGCGGTGGCTGACAAATCAAGGAAGTTTTCCAAACCCAGAAGGTATGATGACATTGAAAACATGCATTGCATCTGGCACCCTAAAGGAAATCACACCATCAGAAATTGCTACACCTTCAACGATTGATACATAAGAAAAGATAATAAGGTAAACACAAAAGAAGACAATTAGAAAAAAGATGAAGACAACCACGAAGACAAGGGATTCCAAAAATCTAGAGCGACAGTAGCAGTGATCTTCGCTAGGGCCCTAGATTCTAAAAGCAAACATCAAGAAAAGCTAGCTCTATGAACCATCATGGCAGCAGAACCGGCTACTCCAAGATATCTCAATTGGTCACAGTATCCAATCTAGTTTTCAAGAGAAGGCCAATGGACTATCGTAGGAAACGCAGGCCATTACCCACTGGTTCTAGATCCAACTATCGTCGATATGATTGTCACAAAAGTACTAATCGATAGGGGAGCCGGACTCAACATCATTTTTTCAGAAATGCTAAGGAAGATGTGACTACAACTCGCCAGGATGATTACACCAACGAGCACCCCTTTTATGGGATAGTACCCAGCAAGGCAGCCATGCCACTTGGACAAATCACTCTACTGGTTACTTTTGAAACTCCCTCAAACTACTGAACATAGTTCATCAAATTTGAAGTTGCAGACTTCGATTCATCATATCACGCAATCCTCGAGCGCCCAGCACTAGCAAAATTCATGGCGATACCGCATTATCTATACCTATTGCTTAAGATGCTAGGGCCTAACGGTGTCCTTTCCCTTCAAAGTGATTTGAAGCGCGCTTTTGACTACAACGTTTAGGCAATTCAAATTGCAGCCAAAGCACAAGCCGCCAATGATAGAAAAGAAATAGCCACTATTGCCGCAGAAATGAGCCCAGAAGAACTAGAGATACCGGCTAAAAAGCCCAGCATCCTCGCACCACCAAAAGAAACCGACGTCAAGCAAATCGACCTGGGCATCGGTGATCCCTCCAAAACAGCAACCATCAGCTCCCACCTCTCAGAAAAATAGGAACTCGTGCTCACCAACTTTCTTCGGGACAACAAAGATATCTTTGCTTAGAAGCCGGCCGACATGCTAGGTGTCCCAAGAGAGTTGGCTGAGCACAGAATCGATATCAATGAATGCTCCAAGCCTGTGAAGCAATGACTATGACGATTCTTACCCGACAAGGAGGCAGTAATTAAAAAAGAAATCACAAAGCTAATGGAAGCTGGATTCATCAGAGAAATCCTTCATCTAGATTGGCTAGCAAACCCAGTTCTAGTACAAAAAAAGAATACGAACGAGTGGTGCATGTGCGTCGACTACACATATCTCAACAAACACTGCCCGAAAGATCCATTTGGGCTACCACGCATTGATCAGATAGTTGATTCAACAGTAGGATCTACCCTATTATCCTTTCTTGATTGCTATTCAGGATATCACCAGATCGTATTGAAGGAACAAGACCAGAGCAAGACATCTTTCATCACTCCGTTCGATGCCTACTGCTACAAGACCATGTCGTTTGGACTCAAGAATGTTAGTGCCACATACCAAAGAGCTATCCAAATGTGCCTTGGTGATCAGATCGGCGAAAATGTAGAAGCATACGTGGATGACGTAGTAGTAAAAACAAAGAACCCGAACACACTAATTGAAGACTTAAAGCAAACCTTCGAAAACCTAAAAAGGTGGAGGTGGAAATTGAACCCAAACAAGTATGTATTTGGAGTTCCTTCAGGACAACTACTCGGATTCTTGGTCATTCATCATGGAATCGAAGCCAGCGCCAAGCAAATTTGAGCCATAACAGAGATGGGCCCTCCTCGAAGTGTCAAAGATGTGCAGAAACTAACAGGCTGCATGGTGGCCCTCAATCGTTTCATATCAAGACTCGGCGAAAAAGGGTTACCTTTCTTTAAACTACTAAAGAAGACAGACAAGTTCGAGTGGACAGAAGATGCCAATGAAGCTTTCAAAAGACTTAAGGCATACCTCACCTCCTCGCCTGTTCTCACACCTCCAAAGAAATACAAAGACATGATGCTATACATTATGGCAACTTCTACTGTGATCAGCACAGCGATAGTCGTAGAAAGAGAAGAAGAAGGGCGCGTATATAAAGTACAACGCCCGGTATACTACATCAGCGAAGTACTGTCAGAATAAAAAATCTAATACCCACATGTGCAAAAACTACTCTACGCCCTCCTGATCACTTCACGCAAGCTTCGCCACTATTTTGAAAGCCACAAGATTACCATGGTGACAGATTTCCCACTCAGAGACATCCTACACAATAGAGACACAACAGGGCGCATATCTAAGTGGGCAGTTGAACTTGGTGCTCTCAATATCGATTTCACCCTATAGAAGGCATTTAAATCTCAAGCCCTTGCCGATTTTGTTGCCGAGTGGACAGAAATTCAACAACCTATGTCAAATACCATCCTTAACCATTAGAAGATGTACTTTGATGGATTGCTCAAGCTAGGCAGAGCTGGTGCAGGCATTCTCTTCATTTCTCCAGATAGAAAACAACTCAAGTATGTCCTTCAGATATTATGGCAAGCTACAAATAGTGAAGCAGAATATGAAGCCCTCATCCACGGGCTCTGAGTAGCAATTATCCTCAGAATCAAGCGATTACTCGTATACGGTGATTCGGCAGTAGTCATCGACCAAGTCAACAAAGATTAGGACTGCATCAAAGAAAACATGGGCGCTTACTGTGCTGAAATATGAAAACTCGAAAAACATTTTCAAGGATTGGAAATTCTACATGTCCTACGTGATTCTAATATTGCAGCAGACGTCCTCGCCAAGCTCAGATCAGATAGGGCGAAGGTCCCACCTGGCATATTCATAGAGGATTTATCAGCTCCCTCTATCAAACAACCCAGTGAGATAACCCCTGAACTCCTAGCTAAAGGCACCTAGATTTTGGTAATCACCACCTCATGGACCCAGGTTTTTATTGATTATATCAAAGAGAATGAGTTGCCAGTAGAAAAAGAGGAGGCTACCCGAGTTATTCGCAGAAGCAAAAGCTATGTCCTAGTAGGGGACAAGCTATACAGAAGAGCCACATCATCAGGAGTACTCCTAAAATGTGTCTCGTTTAAAAAAGGCAAAGAGATCTTAGACGCAATACACTCAGGTTGTTGTGGAAATCATGCCACTTCAAGAACACTAGTCGGCAAAGCATTCTGCACCGGATTCTACTGGCCAACCGCTTTGAAAGACGTAGAAGAACTCGTCAGAAAATGCAAAGGTTGTCAAATGTTCATAGGACAAGTTCATGTACCAGCTCACAATCTCATCTGCATCCCACCCGCTTGGCCTTTCTCCTGCTGGAGGTTGGATCAAGTAGGACCTCTCAAGAAAGCAAAGGGCGGTTTTGAGTACATCTTTGTAGCAATTGACAAGTTCACCAAGTGGATTGAATACAAACCACTAGCAAAATACAGCTCAACCAAAGCAGTCGAGTTCATCCAAGACATTATGCACCGCTTCGGCATGCCCAATCGAATCATCATAGATTTGAGTTCTCCTTTTACAGCTACAGAATTCCAAAGTTGGGCACAGGATTGTGGCTTCGGCATAGATTACGCATCAGTCGCACATCCAGAAGCCAACGGACAGGTAGAAAGGGCTAATGGACTCATACTAGCTGGATTAAAACCAAGATTGTATGAAGAACTAGTGGACTATGGATTCAAATGGATTGAAGAATTACCCAAAGTAGTATGGGGGCTATGAACTCAAATAAGCAGAGCCACCGGATACTCACATTTCTTCCTAGTTTATGGATCAGAAGCCGTACTACCTGCCGACTTGATCTAGATGTCACCAAGGATAGAACAATATGACGAAGGAGAAGCAGAACACACCCGAAGATTAGAACTCGATAGTACAGAAGAAGTCAGAGTAAATGCTACCCTTCAATCAGCCAGATACCTCTAAGGTTTAAGATGCCACTACAACAAGAATACCCAGCCTCGATCACTCCAAATCGAAGACCTAGTACTAAGAAGAATACAAAAAACTGACAAACGCCATAAACTACTCAGTCTATGGAAAGGTCCTTTTATTGTCACAAAAGTCATCGGACCAGGCGCGTACAAGTTGATAACTGAAGATAGAAAAGAAGTCAACAATACATGGCACATCAGCCAACTAAGAAGATTCTACGCATGGAAACAACTCAAGGAAGAATATATATACAAGCCACAAGAGATCAACGTTCATGATCAATAAAGATGGTGTTCCTCGACAACATATGCCTTATTATGGCTTTCCCCTAGTTGTTTTCACTAAGCATGTAAACGTTCATGATTAATAAAGATGGTGTTCCTCGACAACATATGTCTTATTATGACTTTTCCCGAGTTGTTTTCACTAAACACACCGGCCGAGAGCAAAAGAGCTAAAAAGATGCTTGAGCCCGCCGATAAGGGTAGCTAATAAGCTAACACCCGAACCAAAAAGCAAAATGGTTGAAATTATGCCTGAGCATATCGACCAAGAGCAAAAGAGCTAAAAAGATGCTTAAGCCGCCGATGAGGGTAGCTAATAAGCTAACACCTGAACCAAAAAGCAAAATGGCTGAAATTATGCCTTTACATATCGGCCGAGAGCAAAAGAGCTGAAAAGATGCTTGAGCCCGCCGATGAGGGTAGCTAATAACCTAACACCTGAACCAAAAAGCAAAATGGCTAAAATTATGCCTGAGCATACCGGTCGAGAGCAAAAGAGCTAAAAAGATGCTTGAGCCCACCGATGAGGGTAGCTAATAAGCTAACACCCGAACCAAAAAGCAAAATGGCTGAAATTATGCCTGAGCATACCGGCCGAGAGCAAAAGAGCTGAAAAGATGCTTGAGCCCGCCGATGAGGGTAGCTAATAAGCTAACACCCAAATCAAAAAGCAAAATGACTAAAATTATGCCTGAGCATACCGGCCAAGAGCAAAAGAGCTGAAAAGATGCTTGAGCCCACCGATGAGGGTAGCTAATAAGCTAACACCCGAACCAAAAAAGCAAAATGGTTGAAACTACGCCTGAGCATACCGGCCATGAACAAAGAAGCTGAAAAGATGCTTGAGCCTGTAGATGAGGGTAGCTAATAAGCCAACACCCGAACCGATCCTAAGATGTTTTTACAACTAGGGAAAGAGCCAGATGCTGGCATCCAGGCAAAGAAGACATCAACAAAAATAAAGAATCTTCAATAAAAAAGAAGTACAATATCCTATTACATAGGCTGGAGTACAAAGGTCAATTACATCAAGCATCATCATCAGGAGAAGAAATATCAATATTAAGATTATCCACAATCCTCGTGGCTCAATCTTCGACCTTAGGCTCCAATTTTTCAACGGCATCTAGATATTCTTGACTCTCGGCTTCATCTACAATCTTGGACAAAGGGACCTCCGGAGCAAGAACCTAGACCTAGGCAAGAACATTTCTGGTACATAGTTGGGCGCACCTCTTCATGAACTCCTAGAAACGGGTCAGAACTTGGGGAATAAACTAAGCCCAAGATTGACCATCATCTGTTGGAGTCCGGAGAAGGTCGGCTACTGACTAAAATGATTTCCACAAAGCATTCTAGTTCTCGGTAGCCGTCATCAACTTACTAGTCAAGACTTCAATAGTTTTTTGGACCTACACAAGATCCCTGTCAGCTACACACCTAATCAACTTGGCAAGCGCGAGTTCTTCTTCAGCACGAGTAATTACCTCCTCAGCCTTGTTGTGACTATTGCGAACAAGTATCTTCATTTCCTCAATACCCTCTGAGAGCTTTTGCTTTTCAACTCGGAGAGCTAGACCAGGCGCCAAAAAACAAGTCAGCTGAAAGGGAAATTTGAATACAAAAGGAAACAAAAACAACCCGCAATACCATTGCACTCATTCTTCATGGCCTCCACATTCTTCAAGGCCTCCTGGACAGTAGCATCCCTCCGCTTTTCAGCCTCAACCACCCAGGCACGGAGAGCCTGTTCCTCCCTTTGGTGTGTTTGACGCTCGGTCTCCATCTCGACCTGACAGAGGTCAAGCTCTATTTTTAGGGCACTAACCTCAGAAGACAACTTTTTCTCGGTTTCAGACAAGAAAAAGAAGCCGGTATGATCCTGAGAAAAAGATTGAACAAAAAGAGAGAGAGAATAAGAACAGAAGAAAGATGAACATCCAAAGAAAGAACTTTAGAAAAACTTACCTGGAGTTTTTCCCCAAAAGAAGTCGCAAAGGTTCCCCAGGCAGCGGTCAGCTCTGACAACCGATGAGTGGCATTGAATTGTTGCACCACATCATCATCCAAATGCTGAACGCTAGTAGCAAGAGGAGCAGAGGGAGAAGCCGGCAGATGCAAAGAAGGCAAGACTAGGGCCGCATCCTAGGAAGCCTCGGCTACCTCCTCAGATGGACCCACCACCACGGCCACAGTCTCCCCCAGAGTCAGCAAATCCGCAGCAGCGTGATCACTAGGGAACCCTGTCTCCCTCATAGCCACCTCACCCACCGTACATTCTGGGTCTTGAGACTTAGTACACAGGGGCATACCAGAAGCCTAACAAGAGGTCAACTGAGGGTTAAGGGAAGGCAAGGGTCTGCAAGATGATAAGGAAGCTCGACGATAAGAATATGAATCAGAAAAAGGAAAACAGAAGCAAAGAAACATAACCAGGATTCACTCACTTAGCTGTCTTCTTCTTCATAAAACCCTCAAGATGAACAGAAGACCTTAGAGGGGGAACTATAGCGGAAAAAATATCACCACCACTCCGCAACATGAGTGGCGTGGTCGGTACCGGAGCCCCAGAAGAACTCAAGCTCGACGACCGCTTACTACAAGAGAACAAGGCCAAAGTCAGAACAAAAAGAGGTGTTCAACAGCAGAAAACAAGAAAACAACTCACCGATGCATGACAAGGGCCGCATCATCATCCTCATCTTCCTCACCCTCAAACAAGGCAACCACAGCACCATCTAAAAAAGGAGAAAAGTACTCAGTTAAAGGCAAAAACAAACAACAAAAAGACAAAACATATTAATATGCTCACCTAGGAGCACGCTACCTACAACTTGAGTACCTGGACGAGTACTCGACTGGCGAGACTTCTTGGCAGTAGACAAACCAGAAGAAGAACAATCCGCTCACTCCCTTTTTCTGACACTATGAGGAGCTTGAGGAACTGAACGAGAAACATACTCTACATATGCGTCAAGAACTGTGGAAGAAACACCAGGAAACATCGTGGTGGTTTGAAACTTACTGGTTAAAAATGCCCCAGCAAGATTCTCCCCAGTCTCCACCATGGTAGGGTGGTCATCAAGGGGGATCGGATCAATGAAGTTACGCCCCAATTCCTATAAAAGAGTAAAACAACCAAACGAGAAAGATTAAGAAAAAAAGTGGAGACAACAAAGGAAATACAAAAAGTACCCACACAAGAAAAAACAACTCACAGCAGGAGGCGAATTGTTAGCACAATACTCAAGGATAGCATATGGGACGACGCTTACTCCTTTCAACATCTTCTGAAGACGCTCGAGCACCTCCTCATCAGTCAACTCAAGGGCAGGGACCATACGAGAAGGATCCTCCGCCCTAGAGTACTCAAACCCATAATTCTCTCGCTCCTTTAGAGGTTGAACACGGCGGCGAAGAAAACTGGAAACAATCCCGAAGCCGGTCAAGCCTTGCTGTTTTAGAGTACATATCCTCTCAAGAAATGGCTTGATCACCTAGAGCTCATCCATCGTTAGGAGATTTTTATCCCATCGGTCATTAACCACGGGACCAGAACCAGAATGAACAGTAAGAGGAGGAATCATATTGGCGGCATAAAACTAGTCGGCATGCCAATCTCTCACAGAATCAACCAAGTCATAATCAAAGAATTTACTCTTATGATCCTAACAAAACTGAATCTCGCAGCCACCAAGAACATGGGTGTCATTACTGCGGGGTTGGGGTTTCAGACGGAAGAAATAATGAAAGAGAGAAAAGGCTCGGGGGCTACACTCAATGAGTGCACTTTTTCTTCAAAAAAGCGCACATCACTCAAAAGAATTCTTCAAGACAGGGGTTTTCAAAAAACATAAGATTCAAGACCCTCCAACTTTTTGTTCTAAATAGTAAGAGGATCAGGGGCTACACTCAATGAGTACACTTTTTTCTTTAAAAAAGCGCACGTCACCAAGAAGACTTCTTCAAGACAGACCACCTCAAGGCCACAAGACAAAAAGAACACAGACCGAGCTATATCCAAGTTCTTTTTGATAAAGAACCCGATGAAGAATCAGAGCAATTTCAAGACAAGACCCGCCAGCTCCTTGTTCCAAATAGCAAGAGGCTCGGGGGCTACACCCAGATGGGAGTACTTTTTCCTTCAAAAAAAAGGTACACACCACCTAAAGATTTCACGAAGCGCTACATGGTTTCGCTCAAGAAAGCACTCGGACGACGCTTGTTCCTACTCGGCAAGACCTGAAGGAACAAGATGAGGCGTCTAGAGCTCAACCATGAAGTGCTCAGGGGCTTGTCGATGCGGGACCCATGGGATACCCTTCAAGGAAGAGAGAAGATCTAGTCTAACTAGGATTCTTTCCATGTAATCTTAGTAGTAGTATTATTCTGTAATCCTACCAGGAACTCTCATTGTAAACCGACTAGGACTCTAGCCTCCTGACTATATAAAGGAGGGTGTGGTTCCTAGAGAGATAAGGTAACACTTGACAATCAATCCAACGCAAAGGCTAACGCCGACTGGATGTAGGGCTATTACTCGATCACGATCGAGGGTCTGAACCAGGATAAATCGACTGTCTATTGCGTTTACCATCGAGTTTAGCATATGCTGAAGCCCGAACAAACTGCCCTAGGTACCCCCATGGTAGGCTATCGGCGGTGAAACATCAGCAGTGGCACGCGCATGCGTGACAGTGGAAACCTAGCCATAGCCGACCGAAGCCTACCATTGCGAGGCCAAGGCGCTGCGCGACATGACCTGGGCGCGCGAGCTGGCCAATGGTAGCAGGCTAGCCACGGCATGAGCCTGGCGCCAGCAGTGCCCACACGCACGATGTTCATGAACTCGGGCCAAGAGGTATGAACTGGTGCCATGCACGCATTTTAAAGCAAAGCAAAAGCCGCTAACGATCACGATCGAGGCTCAACTAATTCCCCTAACCTAAAGTTGATACTAACACCCAGCTCACCAAGCAAACCTCATGTCCATAGAGTGACCAGAGGGGGAGATTCAAGAATGCCAACTTGGGTTCATCGCTGGAGTGCTGGTTCATGAAAGGAGCGCCAACAACGCGGTTACAACGTGTTCTAACGAATTTTGGGCAATTTTAGAGCGGACAACGTGACATCCAACACAATGTCGACCTATGCCATGCTCAAGCACTCACTTTGATGCAATCAACAATACCAAAACATGCAACTAGTGTTAAACATTTTGTTAGAAATTAAATATCAAAATAGCATTGTCTTACTACTGTTCCATACTAGGATAGCTAAGGGTTTCAATTGAGGTTAAGTAACCATTAACTCTTTTGTCGCAATTTTAAATAGATCTAAACCTTGTTAACTTCAACCAACAAATACTTCATGCAATAGTCCATACCTTATACTAACCCATAGAAGCAAAATATTTAAGCACCATTTAACTAATTCGCTCAATATAATTTGCCAAAAATGGTATTTTAACAATCGTTCAAGTGCTTGCCGACTTAACGAAAAGAGCTTATCTTAACATCAAGTTTGATTTTTGGGCTCCCAAAACACCGGTTAACAACATCTATTTTCCAAAAGTTAAAGTTGCATTGTCATCTACCAAGTTTGTACTTCCAACTTTATTTAAGTGCCACATACATGTTCTATAATATTTTTGCTTAATAAAAATTGGTTTTAAACCCTAAGTGATATAACATGACTATTGAATCAACTTTTATTTAGCACTTTTGTTGATCGTTTTGAGTTACGGAAATTGATCTACACACTTTATCACATGCATTGACACAAAAACATGATGCTCATGACATAGTTTAGCAAGTTGTTTAAGCGGTAACACCGAGGGTGTTATAGCTCTACCCCGTTAAACAAAATCTCGTCTTGAGATTTGAAACACGAATCAGAAGGGGAGAAATACGATTACACTTCGTAGATCTAAAATTACACAAAATATTACACGACGTCGAACCCTAAACCACACAGGGATTTAGAGCTACATGGTTAAGAGCAACCTAGTAGAACCAAGGCTTAATCTAGAAGTCGAGATAGACGAGGACAATGGAGGAAAATAAGAAAATGATTATCCAAAACATGGCGTATGTCCAACAGATCCAGAAATAGGAGACTAAGAACTCAAACATCATGAATCCTAAGACCAACTAACCAAAGGTAGACTTGAACTTCTTTGACATAAACTAGATCCTTTCTTCTTCTCGGATTACACAATCACCTATGACTGACGAACCTAGTCCCATGAATGACGACTAGATCTCGTAACTCTGCTTCGGATTCGAGGGGATGGGGACGAAGAAAAAAAGCAAGGACCAAGGGCCTCTTATAGTGGCAAATAGAGGTGGGGCGTAGTGCACCGGAGGTGGAGATGGCATGGATGGGAGACACTGCCAGTTCATGCTGCGGGGATAAAGTCGGCCAGGGTGTGCTCCCTACGTGAGCTTGAGTGGAGGGAGGAAAAAGAGGGGAGAGGGGGTTCGCTCTACGAGGTAGATGTGTGGGCGACCATGCCTCCAAAAGAGGAAAATAGGAAGGGGGTCTCGTATGGGGACGAGAGCAAGGATCGAGAGTCGATAGGATGCCGAGAAAAAGGGGAAGCGCACAGTACCCGAGGATGGCTAGTGCGGCACGATATCGTGGCCATGCGAGAACGGGGTGATAATGGGACCAACACAGATGGCGTCCGCAGGACACATGGCAATAGTGATTGGCATGTGTAGCGTGGTCGAGCTGGTCATAGGGCTTGGGACATGACATCCACTCAGACTTTTTCAATCACTCCCTACTACCCAAGACTAACTCTTCTGTGCTGCTCTTCTTTTTCTTTCCCTGCTTTGACCACAATAAGCACCAGTCTTTTGTGTGAACTAGGATCACGACATACATTCTTCCTCAAAAATCACATTCTCTTGTTTACCATGAGAGAACACTATTTTATCAACTCATTACGGATTTCTTGTTCGAACACTAGAACATTTTCCAAGGAGAACAATTTATAGAAAGAGTGGTATAGTGGTGTAACCTGGCAAAGGTACTGGTCAACAACCTCGATACCAGCACATGACAAGCAGCGTCACCCTATGGTAGCTATTCCACAGGGGGCCCTCAGTTTTGTCATGGCACCATAAGCTATTAACCAGGCCACTTTACCAACTTACACGCAGTGAAAAAAACAGTGGGGTCATAGACCACAGAAAAAGAGGAGTATTGCAAGGGAAGATTCAGGCAACAAGGGTTCCTTTCATAACAAGAAACAAGGAAATCAAATCCCATGATGAATTTAATTCAAGGAAACTCAAGTGCTCTGTTGGGACATCCACAATTGGTTGATATAGTGTCCTAGGTTACCCAATCATGGCTAGTCTTGCTCGCATCAGAATAGTAGCTTCTCTTGTAACCCACTTAACGTCGTCTTGAAAATCCTAAGCACGTCTAATGAGACTTAAGGGTAGATGGACGCAATAAACATAGCGAAATAAATAAAATACACATTCCAATGGCCTTGTACTGGTACAACATATAGGCACCCACCCTCCCATTCACGACACATTGTTCACCTTTCCTACGATCGGGCGATCTCAACAACTATGGATGAAATACAATGAAAAGATTACAATACTGGAGGACAGCGACAAAAGACACTACTAACTACGGGTACATTTTCCCAAGGCAACTAGTCTACTTTGTTGGACCACACAACTTCATTCCTGGGCTCGATGAATTCTTCTACCGCCTTGGCTATGGATCTGCCTCCTCTATGGACAGTGGCTGAGTGAGGGGAAGCAATGGTTTTACTTCTGACACTTCCGAGGGTGGACATGTTGGTGGTACTACAACACCGGTTCTCCTTTCTGGCGGGTGGACATGGATTCCCTCCACGATCAAGGGATCCTGCTGTTCAGCAGCCAACGTCCTCCACTTGTCCCTGGTGACAAGGTAGGCCTCTCCCAACTGATGGGCATGTTGATCTTTAGCCTCCTTTAGAGCTTCCAACATGGCAGTCTCCTAACTCTCTGCGACTGCCGCACTGGCATGCGCTTTAGCAAGCTACACCTAGAGAAGATCTTGGCTTCCTTGGCTCGTCGGAGGCACTTCCTCATCTTTGAGGCTTACTGGTCATACTGCTCATCCAAAGCAAGCAGGTACATGATCAAGTGTACCACGGTTAGACTGTCTTCTTACACATTCTACCCTTACAAAGCCTCCATACGAGCTCTCCATGCCCATTAATTCTTTTCCAAAGGTGGAAAGAACCTTATGGGGGTACGAGCAATGGGCTCTTCATAGACCTGGCAAAGGTACCGTAAGGCTTTGCGGGCCACAACTTGGTAGGTGTCGACGAAGCAAAACCCAGTTGCGGTCACATTCTAGGCCTTAGTGATGTCAGGAAACTCCTCACTCTTCCCAATGTAGATGGTAACTTCACACCGCTCAGTGCCATGCTTTTCATACTCATGGCCCTCATACTCGGGACGATCTTTGACTCTGAGCTTTTGCAGGGTGGCATACAAGATTTTGGGAAAACCCTCAGTGTTCAGGCAGTAACTACTAACCCAGGCTCCTGCCATCCCTGACGGTGGTTGCAAGGAAGGATTGAGCAAAAAACTTGCTTAAAAGGAAAAGCTAGGCGAGTTGGAGTGCACCAGGTGGTGGTACCAATGGCTAGGCTAGGCCCTGCTTATAATGGTAGAGCGATCAGTGGTCCTGGCGCAGTCCACCAAGGTTCCTACACGGGATCACAACAAATGAATCGACTAAATTTTTCACGTGTTTGAGGCGAGCGATGTCCGAGGCCATTACTGACTAGTATGACTACAGGGAAAGGGTCCAACAAGAGTGTAGAAAAGAGTACAGAGAGACATGGGTCATGGCAGGCAAGAACCACATGTGAACGCAGAGCATGAAGCCACCATCAGCAGTAACTCCTGAACAGGGACGAGTCAGTCACGCATAATACGACACGCGTGACATCTTTGAAGGGCGCATCTACTAGCCATACGGTCATGATGACTAAGGCAATACTAGCACGACTGACTTGAAGATCATATACTATGCGAGAGTCAGTCCACCGGAGAGAACCTAGTTAAACCTATTCCGGATACTTAACAATAGCAATAGGGCTATTTATATACTTCGTATGCAAATGCCCTAACTTTCTGCAAAAATACGTTATCAAATTTTAGTTTAGAAAAGGATTTTGGAGCTTTATTTCCTCATTTATGCTCTGGTACTACGTGTGGCAGAACCGCCCAAAATAACATATTTACGAAGGCGCTTGTCTTCCACTAGACACTAAGCACCCCAAAGTTGAGCTACATTAGGCAGTTCTGTCGAGCACACCCCATGGGAGAACCCGAAAATCCACATTTTTCAACAGGATTATAAATGGGAGAATAAAGCTTACAACATTTTAGCCATTTCTTACATCACTTTCCATGCAACATCAGAGTATAATATTTATTGTTTATAACAGCAGAATATATGTTATCAGAGTTTTAGTGGAAATAAAATCATTTAATGACAAGTCAAACATTAACATGATGATCCGTTATATACATCATAACAGGTTATAAGTTTTTCCATCGTAAAACATTTTGGGTGGTAGTTTTAAATAAAATCTATGTCCGCTATGTTAAGAAAATCCTCGCTGAGCCCACCAGGAGGTTTCCACACACAAGTGTCAGCTCCACATGTTCCTATCACCTACAATAGGGGAGAACAAACCCTGAGTACTCAATTATACTCCACAAGGCTTACCCGTCAGCAGGAAAGAAAAGACTCCAAGGATATGCAAGGCTATCTGGCTTATGGGTTATTGCATCTGCAGGAAGCATTACTAAGAGTGCATCCTTATATTCAATTTTATTAGCAGTCATCATTAGTTCATTAACTAACCATTCTATATAAGCACCTTTGCTACTTTTCAAGCAGGTGGTAAGCAATCAGAACTATTTTACCATCTTTCATATTCTAGTTCTTACTACGGTGCTAGATCATAGACAAGTCGTACCATATTACACGGTGATTCATGAACCAATGTATCCTAGCTGGGTACCCTGAAACACATGCCCCACTTATACCCTAGGCATAAGCAGGACCAACCCACCACTCTCCTATCAAGGGGTCTAGGTCCCCATCCAAACTTGAACTCCAAGCCCCCACACCTGAGTTCCGGACTCAGTGTGGTGCTTTGACCTCCACCATCCCTGCCTCTAATCAGTTGGTCCGGAAAGAGCCGGAACCCACAACAAGAGAGCAATGAGCATTCCCGCTCTCATAAGCAAGTATATGCTCAGGATAATAAGTCTGTGACCTGACTAGAATCCAATACAACAGACGGTCCTCAATTGACATAGGCAAAACAAATACAATCCGAGCCTCGCTCAAATGCCTAACCAAGTCTAGATCCAAAGTACCATTCCGTCTGGTCTCCAATTATCATTCATATATATTCCATGTGATAGTAATATAATGACAACAATAATATCTTTCCTATCTCTCGTGAGTGACAGGCAATCACTCGACTTCTACCGAAGTCCTGTAGCATAGCAATCTACGCGATCCTGCCATACTAGTAAACCTCATAGGATAAGTATATATATATATGCAAGTGGGTTTCATCCAACTCCTTAAACTTAATGTACAAGCATAAAATAAGTGCAGAATAATAGGAGTTATGCACCGGGGCTTGTCTGTGTAAGATATAACCAAAAGTTAGCATTCCATCATGGTGATATGATCATCAAGGCACCATCTTTTCTGCTACTTCGGTCATCTCCATGATCCATTATTTGTTTCTATTATGATATACGTGGATGCAATGCAGAGACGCAATTAATCAATGGTAACTGCAACTTTATAATACGATTACGCTCTGTAAGCTAACGAGCTAGCTTAATGACTAACGTACTAGTCTATGTATCCACATCGTCAAGTAAGGCTTATTTTCAGAAAATATTTTCGTTCTACGAACCCCCAATTATTTTTGACATTTGATTGATTAAATATATATTTTTGTACTAGGGCTCATTTAGTTACCTTAACAAACTAATTCCTATGAAGCTACAAAAATTATAATTAGCACCTAATAATTTTAGGAATCTACTGTAAAATTTCAAGGTCAGTACTACTACTAATTCATCACAATAATTCCTACAAGTTCATGTTTTACCCATTTTAAGTGCTTCAAATTAATTAGTCTACTCTTGAAAATTCTATGAAACTAAGTGAACAAAATACATTAACAGATAGGTCATGATTTTAGAAACCTAACAAAATTGGTTTTATAATTTTTAGACATCTACACAAATTTACCTTTAGAAACTAAATGAGAAAACGATTTAGAGAAAAAAGGGTCGGTGGCCAACGATTTGGCCCGATAGCCAAGCCTGGCCCAACGTGGGAGGAGGGCACGCGCAGCAGGCCAGCCTAGCGGCCCAGCGTGGAGCGCGGCCCACGACAGGGAGCCCACGCTGGCACTTTAGCAAATGAGCCCTCACACTTTTCCCAAACCACAACTAGGTCCTAATACTATTTCTTCCTTTCTCTGGCGAATTCACTTAACCCCTAGATTTTACCAAATTTACCCCCGCGCACCCCCATCCATCGTGGCGCGGCGAGTGGCAGCACTAGGCGTCCATGCCGGCCACCAGAGGCCTACACGGACCCACCTAGCAGGTCGGTCGCCCTCTACGGCTACATGCGCTACGATGGGCAGCGGTTAGGGACTCAAAGACGCACTAGCACGAGCTGCAGCGGCGAGCAGCTATCTATGGCGGTGGCATGACTGTTCCAGTGAGCCTACACCCTCACGATGAGGTAGAGATGGTAGAGAAGCATCAGTAGCTCACCGTGGTGCACTCCCCACTGGCGGTTGAAGCAGGGGAGCACTGCAACAGTCTAGCCATGGGCGACCGAGCGGTGTGGCGGTGCTCTGCGATGGACATCGATGTGTCACTCCACTGACGACGAGCACCTTGGCCAAAACAGTGTGAGCACCGAATAGAGGGAGTCAAGGCGAGCTCAGGGTTATGAGCAATTAAACTGCTACCACGCCTACATGCCTTACCCCCAACCTTCTGGTCATGGCGGCGCACATGACCGACGGCAAGCAAAAACACCAATTTGCCGGTGGGTAGTGACCGGCTAGGCTTGAGGGGAAATAGGCATCTAGCTAACTACCTATGCTACTCACTAGTGTGAGGAATTGGACTGAGAAGCCTTGAGCTAGGCGAATTGAAGGAGCGGAGAGCACGGTGCCTTGAATGCGACAGCGACTTCGACCACGTGCTGGCGTGGCACTACCAATATACACAACCCATCCTCTCCTCCCTATCTCGTAGGTGGGGCGGTATGCGTCGTTGTGGCAATAGAGGTAGATGGGATGAGCGGCTGGGATCGTGCCACGGGACACAGCAGCGGCACGGCGGTAGGTAAGGTGCGTGGCCGTGAGCCCGTGTGCACAAGAGGGTGGCTGCGACCAAGACACAAGGCTTGGCGTGGTAGAGGAACTGGAGGGCGAAGCGATTGCCACACTAACCTAGCAACGATGGCTGCAGCCATGGCTCAACTCCGCGCATGGCTCGGTAGCCAAATGGTGGCACGCTCGCGTGTGATAGTGGAAACCTAGCCGCAGCCGATCGTAGCTGGCCATCATGAGGCCAAGGTGCTGCATGGCATGACCAGAGCACGTGAGCGAGCCAGCAGCAGCAGGCCGGCCATGGCATGAGCCTAGCGCCAGCAGCACCCACACGAGCAGTGTCCGTGAACTCGAGTCGAGAGGTATGAACTGGTGCCTTGCACGCATTTTTAAGCAAAGCAAAAGCCACTAACGATCACGATCGAGGCTCAACTAATTCCCCTAACCTAAAGTCGATACTAACACCTAGCTAATGAAGCAAACCTCACATCTAGAGAGCGACCAGAGGGGGAGATTCAAGAATGCCAACTTGGGTTCGTCACTGGAGTGCCGGTTCGCGAACGGAGCGCCAACAACGCGGTTACAACGTGTTCTAACGAAGTTTGGGCAATTTTAGAGCGGACAACATGACATCCAACACAATGTCGACCTATGCCATGCTCAAGCACTCACTTTGATGCAATCAACAATACCAAAATATGCAACTAGTGTTTAAACATTTTTGTTAGAAAATAAATTTCAAAATAGCATTGTCTTACTACTGTTCCATACTAGGAAAACTAAGGGTTTCAATTGAGGTTAAGTAACCATTAACTCTTTTGTCGCAATTTTAAATAGATCTAAACCTTGTTAACTTCAACCAACAAATACTTCATGCAATAGTCCATACCTTATACTAACCCATAGAAGCAAAATATTTAAGCACCATTTAACTAATTCGCTCAATATAATTCGCCAAAAATGGTATTTTAACAATCGTTCAAGTGCTTGTCGACTTAACGAAAAGAGCTTATCTTAACGTCAAGTTTGATTTTTGGGCTCCCAAAACACCGGATAACAACATATATTTTCCAAAAGTTAAAGTTGCATTGTTATCTACCAAGTTTATACTTCCAACTTTATTTAAGTGTCACAACATGTTCTATAGTATTTTTTCTTAATAAAAATTAATTTTAAACCCTAAGTGATATAACATGACTATTGAATCAACTTTTATTTAGCACTTTTGTTGATCATTTTGTGTTACGGAAATTGATCTACACACTTTATCACATGCATTGACACATAAACATGATGCTCATGACATAGTTTAGCAAGTTGTTTAAGCAGTAACACCGAGGGTGTTACACTACGAAGGTCCTCCACACTAGGCGCAATCTTGAAGCTTAAGCGCCTATTTGTTTGGGTTTCTAAGAGCTTTTGAATCTCAACTTTTTTTAACGAAACTAGAGGAACCAGAGCCCCTACATAGCTTTATTAAACTAAGTTAAAAGAACATGAAAACAAAATACTCCCTCTATCCCAGAAAAAGTGATATTCTGGATTTTTTCAAATAGATTAGTGGAGAAGAGAAATATCCCTAATACCCTTAGGCCAGTCTCAATGGGAGTTTCACAGGGATGTCATGCACATTTATGTGGTGACACATCAGCAGTAAAGGAATTTTTGCATGAAATGGGGAGGAGAGAGAAGGAGAAAGTTTCATCTCGATGAAACGAGGTCGCACTGTTTCCAAAGTCTTGGTATTCGCGTGAAACCAGCGTTGAGGAAGATCGTTTCATCATCCCTGATCCCGTGCGCACGCGGAGCCGGCCACCATCGTCCCCATCCTCCCACGCTGCCAAAGTTTCTTCCCTCCCTGTACCATCCAGCTCCCACCCCATCCACGCGCGCAAACCCACCCTGTTCGTTGTCTGCATCCGTCGTCCGCCATCTGCCATCCCTAGGGTTTAGCGCCAGCGAGCCACCATGGATCCGCCGCCGGCAAAGCGAGCCGCCACGGATCCGCTGCCGGTAAAGGAATCCGGGCGACGCCTTCCTGGTAGAGGAGGGAACGCTCACCAACATCGGCTTGGCATGAAGAAGGTCACCGTGCCTGCACCACCACTGGTTCCACCGCTGGCGCCGCTGATTTTGTCCCCAGCTACGCCGACTACAACGCTAGCCGCGACGACCCCCACCCCTACTGCATCGACTATCAGCCCTGCTGTGCCTAGCTCCTCCTCTACTGCACCGACATCCATTGTGCCGCCGTGGACACCGCAAGGAGCAGGATGGGGTGCCATTCCCCCAAATTTGGCATCTGCAAACCAACAATGCCCAAATTCATGGTAACCATTTGATTTCAATCTGTGCAACTAGTTCATTTGATTTTACTCAAAGAGTGGATGCTGTTAATCGACAAGGGCTCAGTCCACTACAAAAATGTACTGTAGCTATTCAACAATTGGCTACTGGTAGTGGTGCAGATGAACTAGATGAGTACTTGAAGATAGGAGAGACTACATCAATGGAGGCGTTGAAGAATTTTGTGAAAGGTGTTAGAGAAGTATTCGGTGAGAGACACCTGAGGCGCCCCACTATGGAAGATATTGAACGTCTACTCAAACTTGGTGAGAAATGAGGTTTTCCTGGTATGTTTGGCAGCATTGACTGCATGCATTGGCAATGGGAAAGATGCCCAAATGCATGGAAGGGTTAGTTTACTCGGGGTGATCAGAAAGTGCCGACGCTGATACTTGAGGTTGTGGCATCACATGATGGAATATACCCTATCAGAAAGTGCCAACGCTGATACTCGGGCTGATGGAATATACCCTGAATGGGCAGTGTTTGTTAAGTCAATACGACTCCCTATCACTGACAAGGAGAAGTTGTATGCACAGGAACAAGAAGGGGCAAGAAAGGATATCGAGAGAGCCTTTGGTGTATTGCAGCGGTGATTTTGCATCTTAAAACGACCAGCTCGTCTATATGACCGAGCTGTACTCCGTGATGTCGTGCTAGCTTACATCATACTTCACAATATGATAGTTGAAGATGAGAAGGAACAAGACATTATTGAAGAAAATCTAGATCTAAATGTGCCTCCTAGTTCATCAACGGTTCAAGAACCGGAATTCTCTCCAGATCAGAATGTTCCGTTAGAGAGAGCTTTAGAAAAAGACACTTCTATTCGAGATAAATCGGCTCATCGCCGACTTAAGAATGATTTGGTTGAACATATTTGGAATAAGTTTGGTGGATGTGCACATATATCTGGTACTTATGACTATCTTATGCATTAAGAATTGTAATCTATTGTAGTTAGTTATAAAGCTTAAGAATTTAACTACTTCATCTGTGATCTGATCCTGCACTGTTTTTTTGTGAAGCCTGAGAGCTCATGCTGAACATTTTTTTTCTTTATGTAGGTTGAAACCAAGGCTGAAGGCAAATCTGAAACCAAGGCTGAAGGCAATCTGATCCTGCAGTACTGAACGTATGGGGTGCAGAGAAGAACTAGTGAGAGGCCGTGTGCAAGGCTGATGGCTATCTGAACTTTTTTATCTATATATCTTAGTTTACTATCTAAGTTCCAGTCGTATGCTCTAGTTATCTCTGAACAAGGTTGAATGCTGTTGTTCCGTTTGTCTGGCCGCGTGCAAGGCTGAAGGCTATATCTATATTAGTTTATATGAAGAATGGTATGTTATCTGAACAATGGTGCTCCGTTTATCTGAGGCTATTCCGTTTATCTGAACAATGGTAATGTTATCTCTATGTGTCTGTGTGTGTCAATGGCTACACAATTAATCGGTGCATATGATCCTTCATTCAACAGCAATTAAATGCTTTGCTTAATTTTGGAATTGGTGCAATGAAATCGTTGCACTGTGAAGGCTAGTTTCATTCATTGTTTCATCCCACTAAAGCTGATGTGGCTTTTTGAAAACCGTGTAGTGAAACTAAGCATTGAGACTGGCCTTAGTATATCACACATGATTCCCTTAAAAAAAGATGTCGCGTGGTGTACTTCCTAATTAAGACGCGTTGTATGCAAGCATGCAGAGATCTAAGACAGGCAACAAACAGTAGCGCGTCTCAATTGATAACTTGGTCCCGGATCTGTGGGCCAACAATGTGTCTAAAACTCAAAACATCATTTTTTTTCTGGGACAAATTTTAAATCACAGAACATCACTTTTTCTGAGACGGAGAGAGTAGAAAAGAACCTCAACTTTTGGATCTTTCAAAAGCCAAAAGGTTTCTAAAAGCTAAAAGCCAGAAATTAGCTTTTAGGCTTTTGACTTTTGAAAAGTCTAAAAGCTAATAGTTTAAAAGTGGCCAAAAGTTCAAACAAACCGGGCCTAAAACACCCAAAACGCCAGCCACGTTGCTTAAGAGGAGGTACCAAACCTAAAAACAGAAAATTTGCTGAGATGAAACTAGAGGAGAACGGCCTTGGTGAAACCTAAAAAAAAAATGTTGAGCTGACAACCATCAAAAGGAACAATTACAAAATAAAAACCCATTTGGGAACAATTACAAATTAAAAATAATAACCATGTATCTCACATTGTCTTTGATATCCAGTTTTTTTTTTTAAAAAAAAAACACTATGATACAAACTGTATGACTTTGGGTCGTGTCATACTACATTGGTTTGACCCATTTCGTGCCTTGTGCCGCATCGTATTGTCTTAGTAGGTACATATTGTGACATTCTAGGGACCGTGCTAACATTCTAAATATAAGAAAGCTCTCATGCCCCTGTTGTGCCACGACCATCCAAAATTTATTCTGTTATATCAAAAGAAGTTGCCCGAACAACTCCAGAAATGGCATGGTACAAATCACTGATCTACACAACATAATAATGCCATATGTTTTTGCCGACATGGAGCCACAGATGTAAGTGTTTATTAGAGTTAGGTACATATCTCCAATGGTATAAACTTAACTTTTGTTTAGAGTTTCCACAAAAGAATCACAAATGCAAAGCTTAGGCGTGGTCACACATGTCTTTGTCATTTAGTCCGTTTGCACACCATTTAAACAGTACACAATAGTATGTTGTTTCTATTTAATCATCCATTTTTCCTGTTTGATTGGTCCGTTTAGCTTGAATAATAGCTTTGTTTATTTAGTATTTAGAATAACACTCGTCTTCGTTATATGCTCATCCACCCTAACACGATGAATAAACATAAATAAGCACACGAACCATGTTGAGTCGATTACATGCTTATTATGCAAACTGGCGGGATGGCTTTTTGAATGAAGGGATGGGCATTTACAACAAATCGCCATATGGTGCAAGTCGAGAAATACTACAAATTACCTTGTGGGTGATCCTCAAAATTTAATTAACATATGAGTGTTTTTTTTTAATTTTTTCATCAAGGGAAAAGAAACCCACGTGTAGTCTACTGGACTACTGGAGTACTGGGCTGTCACGGTCTCACGGACCGGCAGCCCAGGTTTCGGGTCTCGGCAAGGCCGAGGCCGCCACCTCCCGAACCCCATACGGCCGCCCCTTCCGCTCCTCGCCTCCTCACCTCCGACCGAGTCCCGGCCGGCCGATCCTGACGCCGGCCGCGTGGCTCGCCCCCAAGCCCCAACCGCGTCGTCCGTGAGCTCCCGCTATTAGTGGCAGCTAGTTCCCTCCCTCCGCCCGCTGTCCTGAGCGGTGGGTAATGGAGTTCACTTTTGAGGATGCAGAGGAACTGTGCTCGCTCGTTTCGAGCCAGCAATCCCAAGTCGACGAGAAGCGGAGGTCGGTGTGGTTTCTCCTTCCGGCACACCTCCGATCAGAATGCACTTTCGTTTTCCCACCCTGCTTCACAAAAGATTCGGGGCCCTCTTAATTTGCAGGTGGCTGGATTCGATGATCCTCAAACCGGATGGCTGCATCAGGCGTGCGAAGCGACCCAAGTTTTTGGATGACGTGTAAGTGTGCGCCGACTTCTGGGGCGAGAGTAGTGTTCTAGTTCTGGTTTTTTTTGCTTGGTCCCTTTACTAAATTCTCTGAAGCTTAGTGTTTTATTGCCCAACCGGGCTGGAAATTTATCCATATCACAATGAAATTTGATTTTGCACATTCAATGGTAAATCCATTTTGGGTGGTAATTTTCTCATGCATTATTGTGTTTCTTAAGCACTTCTCGCACTGTAGATGCCATAGCAATGCTTTGATGCATTCTGAAAAGCTGAAAATTATTTTGCTAAATGCTACCATTATGTGTAATGACATCTATCTTGCTCTGAAATGTTTCCCCATCGAACTCTGTTTCCCTAATTTACATCCCCCCTCCTCCCCCGGCACACACACACAAATAACACTCAGGATGCTCAGGATGTATGTAGTGACTATAATAAGTCTAATTGTTAGTTCTCTGCTTATGCAGGTACTTGCCAGAGTCATATATCAGGAGTGAAGAAGTAAGTGTTTAGTACTTTAGAAAGAACTATGTATACCTTAAAGTTTCTTTTACATTCTTACTAACATCAGCTCACGGCTCATGTACTATGTGCACATATGGTTTCTCCTCTCGAGTACATTAGCTGGATACCCACTTATTCAAGTCCCTCCACCTATATGTTTAGGTCCTTAAGGTATTAGCCAAATATGTGAAGTAATCAATATTCTATTTTTCCATGTATAATTTTTACTCAAGAATAAGCCAGGTGTGTACTCAAAGGACTTTATTTCAATAAATAGCTAAATACATAATGCTTAAAACTTATGGAAGAGCACGTCAGCGCCCAGTTAGGAACTATTGCACGTGGTACTCATGCTATGTATGTTGTTATTTTGAACATGGTTTCAATTTAATTGTATTTTTCCAAAAATGTTTTTGTTATTGCTATATAAATTTTCCTTACCCTGCAACGAGCTTACAATCATTTTGGAACCATTTATCAGTTTCCTGACTTTCTAGTTAACATAACAGCAATTTCTGCTGCATTATTTCAGTTCAAAACATAAAATGTGAACTTAGTGGGGACTTTTTTCAGATATCTTGCGAGAAAGTGAGAGGTAGCATTAAAAAAGTTTGGAGTTCAGAGTGCAATGGCTATACCCATCACTTAGTTCAGGAGGGCCTCCAGCTTTTTAATTTCCAGAAGAAGGAAAATGAACCACTTGGTCCAGAATATCTTGGTGTCATGCAGGACACAATCAGCAAATTGACCTATGAAACACTTCATTCAGTGGCTTGTATCGTCAGTCATAACAGGTTTACTTTTGATAAGACTAGGTCTGTAATGGAAAATCTTGTAAAATCTCACCTTCCAAGTTACTTGGCCAGCTTGGATCAGAAAGACATCGTATGCCAGCTATTCAATATTTTTAGAAATCCATGCAGCTATCGATCTGGTTCTGTGAGGCTTGTCACACCTGTGTCACCACAACTTTTGTCTGCTATCAATCATGCGTTGGATGAGCTTGAAGGAATGCCCACGCAGGGTCTTCTTGCAATGAATAGGAAGATTAGAGGAAAACCGTGTACCCCCAAATTTGGATTAATTGCTCGCTCTTCCACAAGAGCACATATAATCAAAATGGTAAGGAAAAGGTGCAACAAGATTTTAACAAAACTTGAGGAAGGTAATTACCTGCCAAAGAAATTAGCAAAGGCAATGTCAGTGGTGAACCTATATCAGAAGCAAAAGCTGAGAAGCGTGAGTATTTCGCAATCAGAGTTCTTCCCCTTTGCAAAAGAAACTATATCTTTGCAGAATGATATCCTGAATGCCCTTTGGTCACTTCCAAAAATCAAGCATGAGAAGCTGAAATTACTGCGCCCCATACTGGATCATGATTCTAAAGTTGAAAGGACGCACTTAAGAGCAGCTTTGAGGACCTACTTGTCAGAATGTTTGTTTGGATGTGATGATGATCTACCAGATGAGGCCCTCCGAGCCATAGCCTTTATAAATCGGATTTCTAGATGTCAGCATGTTGTGTTAACAGAAGAGAGGAAGGAGGCTGAGGTAGATGCTGTACTGAACTTAAGCAGTCATCTCAAAGCTTTAGCACATTGTTGTATAGAAGAATGTTCATGCGAAGAGTTGATTAGCTTAGGGAATGATTGCTGCAATGAGGATAACGATTTCATACTTTCTGGGACCAACTACTTCAATTTAAGCTCCGAGCAGCAGGAGATGCATGAGCCTTGTCGTTCTAGTAGTTTATTGGGCATTGATATTACGAGATTGAGTTGCTGGGGTGAAACTATTGGCGATACACATAATGTCTCGAGAGCTGAGGATTCTGGTTCCAAATCAGAAGCACTTGGGAAACCATGTGACAGGGCTGAAGACTCTAGAAGCACTAGGCATTGCAGAGACAACGAAGCTGTTGACAGTGACATGGAGCCCTATGCAGAGATGTCTGTTGATGCGAACCATTTGAAGAAGCCAAGATGTTCAGAGATTACTGGGATCTGTGATGAAACTTCAATATTGGCCCATTCGATTATTGGGCAGATTTTAGATGAATGGTTGCCTGCGGAGAACAATGAAGTGGACAAGCTGACTAGAGGCCATCTTGGAGGGGGATTGATGCCTCAAGGTCCCCAAGGTACATTGTGAACCATCATCAAACCTTTGTCCTTTTATGATGTGTAATGGGTTTATATAGTTTATACTTCGTAGGTCGTAATCCCTTTGTAAGCTGATGGGTAATGGGTTCCTTGTTTCCTTTGCTAGATGATGATAATAGGCCCGCTAATTCAGCAGAGAACATAGAAGGTGAAATTTTTATTCGTGCTGTGGAACGTGTCTTGCCTAATTTGCCAAAAAGGTAGTCCTTTCTTTTTTCCTTTATCCCTCTTGTGCTCAATCATGCTCTATATGATTTTATGACACCTTGCGTTTGTGCAGTTGCATAGACAAAGTCAAGAGGCTAATGAGCTGAGCTAAGGAAGTACGGTGAGAACGACCTGCAATGGCCCCAATGGACCCGATACATTTTCCATTTTGTTTCTTCAAACAGTGTTATCGGACCTGTGTTGAGTGTGACTAAACACTATCTCGTGTACTAAGCACTTCCGTCTGTGGCAAACTTTTGACTTTTCTGCATACTGAATGCTATCGGGTATGTAGTGGTAATTGTGC